>NC_074672.1:51509522-51677022 GCF_029448725.1 Salvelinus fontinalis
ATGGCCCTCCTCTCTGGTGAAGACTGTAATTGAGTCCCAAATGGCCCTCCTCTCTGGTGAAGACTGTAATTGAGTCCCAAATGGCCCTCCTCTCTGGTGAAGACTGTAATTGAGTCCCAAATGGCCTTCCTCTCTGGTGAAGACTGTAATTGAGTCCAAAATGGCCCTCCTCTCTGGTGAAGACTGTAATTGAGTCCCAAATGGCCCTCCTCTCTGGTGAAGACTGTAATTGAGTCCCAAATGGCCCTCCTCTCTGGTGAAGACTGTAATTGAGTTCAAAATGGCCCTCCTCTCTAGTGAAGACTGTAATTGAGTTCAAAATGGCCCTCCTCTCTGGTGAAGACTGTAATTGAGTCCCAAATGGCCCTCCTCTCTGGTGAAGACTGTAATTGAGTCAAAAATGGCCCTCCTCTCTGGTGAAGACTGTAATTGAGTCCCAAATGGCCTTCCTCTCTGGTGAAGACTGTAATTGAGTCCAAAATGGCCCTCCTCTCTGGTGAAGACTGTGATTGAGTTCAAAATGGCCCTCCTCTCTAGTGAAGACTGTAATTGAGTCCCAAATGGCCCTCCTCTCTGGTGAAGACTGTAATTGAGTCCCAAATGGCCCTCCTCTCTGGTGAAGACTGTAATTGAGTTCAAAATGGCCCTCCTCTCTGGTGAAGACTGTACTTGAGTCCCAAATGGCCCTCCTCTCTGGTGAAGACTGTAATTGAGTCCCAAATGGCCCTCCTCTCTGGTGAAGACTGTAATTGAGTCCAAAATGACCCTCCTCTCTGGTGAAGACTGTAATTGAGTCCCAAATGGCCCTCCTCTCTAGTGAAGACTGTTATTGAGTCCCAAATGGCCCTCCTCTCTGGTGAAGACTGTAATTGAGTCCCAAATGGCCCTCCTCTCTGGTGAAGACGGTAATTGAGTTCAAAATGGCCCTCCTCTCTGGTGAAGACTGTACTTGAGTCCCAAATGGCCCTCCTCTCTGGTGAAGACTGTAATTGAGTCCCAAATGGCCCTCCTCTCTGGTGAAGACTGTAATTGAGTCCCAAATGGCCCTCCTCTCTGGTGAAGACTGTAATTGAGTCCCAAATGGCCCTCCTCTCTGGTGAAGACTGTAATTGAGTCCAAAATGGCCCTCCTCTCGGGTGAAGACTGTAATTGAGTCCCAAATGGCCCTCCTCTCTGGTGAAGACTGTAATTGAGTCCAAAATGGCCCTCCTCTCTGGTGAAGACTGTAATTGAGTCCCAAATGGCCCTCCTCTCTGGTGAAGACTGTAATTGAGTCCCAAATGGCCCTCCTCTCTGGTGAAGACTGTAATTGAGTCCCAAATGGCCCTCCTCTCTGGTGAAGACTGTAATTGAGTCCCAAATGGCCTTCCTCTCTGGTGAAGACTGTAATTGAGTCCAAAATGGCCCTCCTCTCTGGTGAAGACTGTAATTGAGTCCCAAATGGCACTCCTCTCTGGTGAAGACTGTAATTGAGTCCCAAATGGCCCTCCTCTCTGGTGAAGACTGTAATTGAGTTCAAAATGGCCCTCCTCTCTAGTGAAGACTGTAATTGAGTTCAAAATGGCCCTCCTCTCTGGTGAAGACTGTAATTGAGTCCCAAATGGCCCTCCTCTCTGGTGAAGACTGTAATTGAGTCCAAAATGGCCCTCCTCTCTGGTGAAGACTGTAATTGAGTCCCAAATGGCCCTCCTCTCTGGTGAAGACTGTAATTGAGTCCAAAATGGCCCTCCTCTCTGGTGAAGACTGTAATTGAGTCCCAAATGGCCCTCCTCTCTGGTGAAGACTGTAATTGAGTCCCAAATGGCCCTCCTCTCTGGTGAAGACTGTAATTGAGTCCCAAATGGCCCTCCTCTCTGGTGAAGACTGTAATTGAGTCCCAAATGGCCCTCCTCTCTGGTGAAGACTGTAATTGAGTCCCAAATGGCCCTCCTCTCTGGTGAAGACTGTAATTGAGTCCAAAATGGCCCTCCTCTCTGGTGAAGACTGTAATTGAGTCCCAAATGGCCTTCCTCTCTGGTGAAGACTGTAATTGAGTCCAAAATGGCCCTCTTCTCTGGTGAAGACTGTAATTGAGTCCAAAATGGCCCTCCTCTCTGGTGAAGACTGTAATTGAGTCCCAAATGGCCCTCCTCTCTGGTGAAGACTGTAATTGAGTCCCAAATGGCCCTCCTCTCTGGTGAAGACTGTAATTGAGTCCCAAATGGCCCTCCTCTCTGGTGAAGACTGTAATTGAGTCCAAAATGGCCCTCCTCTCTGGTGAAGACTGTAATTGAGTCCCAAATGGCCCTCCTCTCTGGTGAAGACTGTAATTGAGTCCCAAATGGCCCTCCTCTCTGGTGAAGACTGTAATTGAGTCCCAAATGGCCCTCCTCTCTGGTGAAGACTGTAATTGAGTCCCAAATGGCCCTCCTCTCTGGTGAAGACTGTAATTGAGTCCCAAATGGCCCTCCTCTCTGGTGAAGACTGTAATTGAGTCCCAAATGGCCCTCCTCTCTGGTGAAGACTGTAATTGAGTCCCAAATGGCCCTCCTCTCTGGTGAAGACTGTAATTGAGTCCAAAATGGCCCTCCTCTCTGGTGAAGACTGTAATTGAGTCCAAAATGGCCCTCCTCTCTGGTGAAGACTGTAATTGAGTCCCAAATGGCCCTCCTCTCTGGTGAAGACTGTAATTGAGTCCCAAATGGCCCTCCTCTCTGGTGAAGACTGTAATTGAGTCCCAAATGGCCCTCCTCTCTGGTGAAGACTGTAATTGAGTCCCAAATGGCCCTCCTCTCTGGTGAAGACTGTAATTGAGTCCCAAATGGCCCTCCTCTCTGGTGAAGACTGTAATTGAGTCCCAAATGGCCCTCCTCTCTGGTGAAGACTGTAATTGAGTCCAAAATGGCCCTCCTCTCTGGTGAAGACTGTAATTGAGTCCCAAATGGCCCTCCTCTCTGGTGAAGACTGTAATTGAGTCCCAAATGGCCCTCCTCTCTGGTGAAGACTGTAATTGAGTCCCAAATGGCCCTCCTCTCTGGTGAAGACTGTAATTGAGTCCCAAATGGCCCTCCTCTCTGGTGAAGACTGTAATTGAGTCCAAAATGGCCCTCCTCTCTGGTGAAGACTGTAATTGAGTCCCAAATGGCCCTCCTCTCTGGTGAAGACTGTAATTGAGTCCCAAATGGCCCTCCTCTCTGGTGAAGACTGTAATTGAGTCCCAAATGGCCCTCCTCTCTGGTGAAGACTGTAATTGAGTCCCAAATGGCCCTCCTCTCTGGTGAAGACTGTAATTGAGTCCCAAATGGCCCTCCTCTCTGGTGAAGACTGTAATTGAGTCCAAAATGGCCCTCCTCTCTGGTGAAGACTGTAATTGAGTCCCAAATGGCCCTCCTCTCTGGTGAAGACTGTAATTGAGTCCCAAATGGCCCTCCTCTCTGGTGAAGACTGTAATTGAGTCCCAAATGGCCCTCCTCTCTGGTGAAGACTGTAATTGAGTCCCAAATGGCCCTCCTCTCTGGTGAAGACTGTAATTGAGTCCCAAATGGCCCTCCTCTCTGGTGAAGACTGTAATTGAGTCCAAAATGGCCCTCCTCTCTGGTGAAGACTGTAATTGAGTCCCAAATGGCCCTCCTCTCTGGTGAAGACTGTAATTGAGTCCCAAATGGCCCTCCTCTCTGGTGAAGACTGTAATTGAGTCCCAAATGGCCCTCCTCTCTGGTGAAGACTGTAATTGAGTCCCAAATGGCCCTCCTCTCTGGTGAAGACTGTAATTGAGTCCCAAATGGCCCTCCTCTCTGGTGAAGACTGTAATTGAGTCCCAAATGGCCCTCCTCTCTGGTGAAGACTGTAATTGAGTCCCAAATGGCCCTCCTCTCTGGTGAAGACTGTAATTGAGTCCCAAATGGCCCTCCTCTCTGGTGAAGACTGTAATTGAGTCCCAAATGGCCCTCCTCTCTGGTGAAGACTGTAATTGAGTCCCAAATGGCCCTCCTCTCTGGTGAAGACTGTAATTGAGTCCCAAATGGCCCTCCTCTCTGGTGAAGACTGTAATTGAGTCCCAAATGGCCCTCCTCTCTGGTGAAGACTGTAATTGAGTCCCAAATGGCCCTCCTCTCTGGTGAAGACTGTAATTGAGTCCCAAATGGCCCTCCTCTCTGGTGAAGACTGTAATTGAGTCCCAAATGGCCCTCCTCTCTGGTGAAGACTGTAATTGAGTCCCAAATGGCCCTCCTCTCTGGTGAAGACTGTAATTGAGTCCAAAATGGCCCTCCTCTCTGGTGAAGACTGTAATTGAGTCCAAAATGGCCCTCCTCTCTGGTGAAGACTGTAATTGAGTCCCAAATGGCCCTCCTCTCTGGTGAAGACTGTAATTGAGTCCCAAATGGCCCTCCTCTCTGGTGAAGACTGTAATTGAGTCCCAAATGGCCCTCCTCTCTGGTGAAGACTGTAATTGAGTCCCAAATGGCCCTCCTCTCTGGTGAAGACTGTAATTGAGTCCCAAATGGCCCTCCTCTCTGGTGAAGACTGTAATTGAGTCCCAAATGGCCCTCCTCTCTGGTGAAGACTGTAATTGAGTCCCAAATGGCCCTCCTCTCTGGTGAAGACTGTAATTGAGTCCCAAATGGCCCTCCTCTCTGGTGAAGACTGTAATTGAGTCCCAAATGGCCCTCCTCTCTGGTGAAGACTGTAATTGAGTCCCAAATGGCCCTCCTCTCTGGTGAAGACTGTAATTGAGTCCCAAATGGCCCTCCTCTCTGGTGAAGACTGTAATTGAGTCCCAAATGGCCCTCCTCTCTGGTGAAGACTGTAATTGAGTCCCAAATGGCCCTCCTCTCTGGTGAAGACTGTAATTGAGTCCCAAATGGCCCTCCTCTCTGGTGAAGACTGTAATTGAGTCCAAAATGGCCCTCCTCTCTGGTGAAGACTGTAATTGAGTCCCAAATGGCCCTCCTCTCTGGTGAAGACTGTAATTGAGTCCAAAATGGCCCTCCTCTCTGGTGAAGACTGTAATTGAGTCCCAAATGGCCCTCCTCTCTGGTGAAGACTGTAATTGAGTCCCAAATGGCCCTCCTCTCTGGTGAAGACTGTAATTGAGTCCCAAATGGCCCTCCTCTCTGGTGAAGACTGTAATTGAGTCCCAAATGGCCCTCCTCTCTGGTGAAGACTGTAATTGAGTCCCAAATGGCCCTCCTCTCTGGTGAAGACTGTAATTGAGTCCCAAATGGCCCTCCTCTCTGGTGAAGACTGTAATTGAGTCCCAAATGGCCCTCCTCTCTGGTGAAGACTGTAATTGAGTCCCAAATGACCCTCCTCTCTGGTGAAGACTGTAATTGAGTTCAAAATGGCCCTCCTCTCTGGTGAAGACTGTAATTGAGTCCAAAATGGCCCTCCTCTCTGGTGAAGACTGTAATTGAGTCCCAAATGGCCCTCCTCTCTGGTGAAGACTGTAATTGAGTCCCAAATGGCCCTCCTCTCTGGTGAAGACTGTAATTGAGTCCCAAATGGCCCTCCTCTCTGGTGAAGACTGTAATTGAGTCCCAAATGGCCCTCCTCTCTGGTGAAGACTGTAATTGAGTCCCAAATGGCCCTCCTCTCTGGTGAAGACTGTAATTGAGTCCCAAATGGCCCTCCTCTCTGGTGAAGACTGTAATTGAGTCCCAAATGACCCTCCTCTCTGGTGAAGACTGTAATTGAGTTCAAAATGGCCCTCCTCTCTGGTGAAGACTGTAATTGAGTCCAAAATGGCCCTCCTCTCTGGTGAAGACTGTAATTGAGTCCCAAATGGCCCTCCTCTCTGGTGAAGACTGTAATTGAGTCCCAAATGGCCCTCCTCTCTGGTGAAGACTGTAATTGAGTCCCAAATGGCCCTCCTCTCTGGTGAAGACTGTAATTGAGTCCCAAATGGCCCTCCTCTCTGGTGAAAACTGTAATTGAGTCCCAAATGGCCCTCCTCTCTGGTGAAGACTGTAATTGAGTCCCAAATGGCCCTCCTCTCTGGTGAAGACTGTAACTGAGTCCCAAATGGCCCTCCTCTCTGGTGAAGACTGTAATTGAGTCCCAAATGGCCTTCCTCTCTGGTGAAGACTGTAATTGAGTCCCAAATGGCCCTCCTCTCTGGTGAAGACTGTAATTGAGTCCCAAATGGCCCTCCTCTCTGGTGAAGACTGTGATTGAGTCCCAAATGGCCCTCCTCTCTGGTGAATACTGTAATTGAGTCCCAAATGGCCCTCCTCTCTGGTGAAGACTGTAATTGAGTCCCAAATAGCCCTCCTCTCTGGTCAAGACTGTAATTGAGTCCCAAATGGCCCTCCTCTCTGGTGAAGACTGTAATTGAGTCCCAAATGGCCCTCCTCTCTGGTGAAGACTGTAATTGAGTCCCAAATGGCCCTCCTCTCTAGTGAAGACTGTAATTGAGTCCCAAATGGCCCTCCTCTCTGGTGAAGACTGTAATTGAGTCCCAAATGGCCCTCCTCTCTGGTGAAGACTGTAATTGAGTCCCAAATGGCCCTCCTCTCTGGTGAAGACTGTAATTGAGTCCCAAATGACCTTCCTCTCTGGTGAAGACTGTAATTGAGTCCCAAATGGCCCCCCTCTCTGGTGAAGACTGTAATTGAGTTCAAAATGGCCCTCCTCTCTGGTGAAGACTGTAATTGAGTCCAAAATGGCCCTCCTCTCTGGTGAAGACTGTAATTGAGTCCCAAATGGCCCTCCTCTCTGGTGAAGACTGTAATTGAGTCCCAAATGGCCCTCCTCTCTGGTGAAGACTGTAATTGAGTCCCAAATGGCCCTCCTCTCTGGTAAAGACTGTAATTGAGTTCAAAATGGCCCTCCTCTCTGGTGAAGACTGTAATTGAGTCCCAAATGGCCCTCCTCTCTGGTGAAGACTGTAATTGAGTCCCAAATGGCCCTCCTCTTTCCTTTGTGGTGCACTACCTCTGACCAGAGCCCTATGAGATGTACACTGTGTATTACTGTACAGTATGTGTTGTGTAAAGCATGTCTCCTCTCTCCACTGCAGACTACCCCCACGGTATCCGTCTGTCGTCAGCCAACCCTGGCGGGGAGAGGAAGGTTCTGATCGTGTTTACCGCTCCGAGCCAGCAGGACAGAACACGCTTCACCTCCGACCTGAGAGAGAGCATCACCGAGGTGACGGAGATGGAGAAATACAGGGTGGAATGTGAGTAGACTATACAGTGCTATGTAGAATACTGTATTATCCCATAGGGGAATACAACAGAATAGTATAATATACAACTAATGTGATAACCGTACACCTTTTAAAGCAAAGTAATCCCTAATGTGATAACCAAATACATTATAAAGCAAAGTAATCCCTAATGTGATAACCAAATACATTATAAAGCAAAGTAATCCCTAATGTGATAACCAAATACATTATAAAGCAAAGTAATCCTTTCCCACTATTATTCTCTGCTCTCTTCTCTCTTTCGCTCTCTCACCCTCTTCCTCACCTTCCTCCTCTCTCTCTCACCTTCCTCCTCTCTCTCTCTGTCTCTCACCCTCTTCCTCACCTTCCTCCTCTCTCTCTCACCCTCTTCCTCACCTTCCTCCTCTCTCTCTCTGTCTCTCACCCTCTTCCTCACCTTCCTCCTCTCTCTCTCTGTCTCTCACCCTCTTCCTCACATTCCTCCTCTCTCTCTCTCGCCCTCTTCCTCACCTTCCTCCTCTCTCTCTCTCACCCTCTTCCTCACCTTCCTCCTCTCTCTCTCTCGCCCTCTTCCTCACCTTCCTCTCTCTCTCTTCCTCACCTTCCTCCTCTCTCTCTATTTACTCTCTCTCGCTCTCTCACCCTCTTCCTCACCTTCCTCCTCTCTCTCTCTCTCGCCCTCTTCCTCACCCTCCTCTTCTCGCTTTCCCTTTCTCCCCTCTTTCTCCTCTCCTCCTCCCTCTCTACAGCGGAGTTGGAGAAGCAGAAAGGAGTGATGAGGCCTGTTGTGGCCGGGTCTGACGGTGGTGGTCCCAGCGGCGGCGTGAAGGCGGTGAACGGCACTCTGGGTAGGCCCAGTCTGGACGACAGCTATGCCTCTGCAGACGTACTCAAACGTACCGCGCTCAGCTCATCACTGAGAGACCTAGCAGACACAGGTATGTACACACACACACACACACACGACAGACATACTGGACACCAGACCTGTGTCAAATACTTGTGTGATATACTTTATAATATGTAGTCCTACAGCAGGTAGCCTAGTGGTTAGAGCGTTGGACTAGTAACTGAAAGGTTGCACGATCGAATCCCCGAGCTGACAAGGTCAAAATCTGTCGTTCTGCCCCCTGAACGAGGCAGTTTAACCCACTGTTCCCCGGTAGGCTGTCATTGTAAATAAGAATTTGTTCCTAACTGGCTTGCCGAGTTAAATAAAATTCTTATAAATATAACCTGATCAAAAAGAACCTTATGAATAGCTTTTCACTTGTAGTTTATGTAATTGCTCACTTAACTTTTTAAATATATCTGTCACACACACATCTAAAAAGTTGATTATCTTGTCTGTCATACATTCAGAGAAGAAGTCAAGAGAGTGCTCGACATGTGAAAACAAAGTGATATGAAACAAACCGTTTGCAACAGAACAGTCATTCGGCTTGGCACTGTACAGACATGCTGACTGAAGGTCAGAGCCAAGGCCTGCTGAGTTGTGAGGGAGTGAATTGTTAATTATAGATCAGGTCGTGCTTCACAGAAAGAGAGAGATGGCAGGGTGCTAAGGAGCTGGTATTGTTAATTATAGAACAGATCGTGCTTCACAGAGAGAGAGAGATGGCACAGTGCTAAGGAGCTGGTATTGTTAATTATAGAACAGATCGTGCTTCACAGAGAGAGAGAGATGGCACAGTGCTAAGGAGCTGGTATTGTTAATTATAGAACAGATCGTGCTTCACAGAAAGAGAGAGATGGCAGGGTGCTAAGGAGCTGGTATTGTTAATTATAGATCAGATCGTGCTTCACAGAAAGAGAGAGATGGCAGGGTGCTAAGGAGCTGGTATTGTTAATTATAGAACAGATCATGCTTCACAGAGAGAGAGAGATGGCAGGGTGCTAAGGAGCTGGTATTGCAGCAGGTTGACGTGTTTAAATGGACTGAGTCTGGTCTTTGAAGCAGAACTGAGGGAATTTCCGTTAGATGGGCCAGTTGTGAAGTCAGAATATATACTATATGAATGATGAATGGCAGGTTATTTCCACGTCAAACCGCCAGTTGGCAACCCAACCCGTCTGGGATTAATTGACACATAAACAAATACTACAATAATTCACTGTGGTAATTAAATGATCATTCTTCTTCCTGTGTTCTCTGCATTGTCCATCACATAAAGAGTGAAAAAAATAATATATATATATATATTTATAAAATACATAATAAATAGTCAATAAGGTTTTAGAAAGAATAATTATATCCCTAGAGTAGTAAAACATATTCATATATAGATATATAAAATAAACAGAAGTCACTTGAATCCAGTCTGGTACAAAGAGAATATTAATGCGGGAGACAAGCCAATACACACTCTATATACAAACACGTGCCATTTACACACATGTAATTTAATTATAGGTCACCCCTTATTCTTTTATTCCAGGTTTTATCAAAATATTTAGCAAATGGAAATACGAAAATTGACAAGAAAACATTTCAGTTTCCCTTCATGACTACATAATACCAGGGTATATCTGGTGGTCTGTCTCCTCATGACTACATAATACCAGGGTATATCTGGTGGTCTGTCTCCTCATGACTACATAATACCAGGGTATATCTGGTGGTCTGTCTCCTCATGACTACATAATACCAGGGTATATCTGGTGGTCTGTCTCCTCATGACTACATAATACCAGGGTATATCTGGTGGTCTGTCTCCTCATGGCTACATAATACCAGGGTATATCTGGTGGTCTGTCTCCTCATGACTACATAATACCAGGGTATATCTGGTGGTCTGTCTCCTCATGGCTACATAATACCAGGGTATATCTGGTGGTCTGTCTCCTCATGGTTACATAATACCAGGGTATATCTGGTGGTCTGTCTCCTCATGGCTACATAATACCAGGGTATATGTGGTGGTCTGTCTCCTCAGCTACATAATACCAGGGTATATCTGGTGGTCTGTCTCCTCATGACTACATAATACCAGGGTTTATCTGGTGGTCTGTCTCCTCATGGCTACATAATACCAGGGTATTTGTGGTGGTCTGTCTCCTCATGGCTACATAATACCAGGGTATATCTGGTGGTCTGTCTCCTCATGGCTACATAATACCAGGGTATATCTGGTGGTCTGTCTCCTCATGACTACATAATACCAGGGTATATCTGGTGGTCTGTCTCCTCATGACTACATAATACCAGGGTATATGTGGTGGTCTGTCTCCTCAGCTACATAATACCAGGGTATATCTGTCTCCTCATGACTACATAATACCAGGGTATATCTGGTGGTCTGTCTCCTCATGACTACATAATACCAGGGTATATCTGGTGGTCTGTCTCCTCATGACTACATAATACCAGGGTATATCTGGTGGTCTGTCTCCTCATGGCTACATAATACCAGGGTATATCTGGTGGTCTGTCTCCTCAGCTACATAATACCAGGGTATATCTGGTGGTCTGTCTCCTCATGACTACATAATACCAGGGTATATCTTGTGGTCTGTCTCCTCATGACTACATAATACCAGGGTATATCTGGTGGTCTGTCTCCTCATGACTACATAATACCAGGGTATATCTGGTGGTCTGTCTCCTCATGACTAC
This sequence comes from Salvelinus fontinalis, assembly GCF_029448725.1. Classification (NCBI taxonomy): domain Eukaryota; kingdom Metazoa; phylum Chordata; class Actinopteri; order Salmoniformes; family Salmonidae; genus Salvelinus; species Salvelinus fontinalis. The sequence continues at coordinate 51,520,289 of NC_074672.1, forward strand.
ATAATACCAGGGTATATCTGGTGGTCTGTCTCCTCAGCTACATAATACCAGGGTATATCTGGTGGTCTGTCTCCTCATGACTACATAATACCAGGGTATATCTGGTGGTCTGTCTCCTCAGCTACATAATACCAGGGTATATCTGGTGGTCTCTCTCCTCAGCTACATAATACCAGGGTATATCTGGTGGTCTGTCTCCTCAGCTACATAATACCAGGGTATATCTGGTGGTCTGTCTCCTCATGACTACATAATACCAGGGTATATCTGGTGGTCTGTCTCCTCATGGCTACATAATACCAGGGTATATCTGGTGGTCTGTCTCCTCATGGTTACATAATACCAGGGTATATCTGGTGGTCTGTCTCCTCATGGCTACATAATACCAGGTTATATCTTGTGGTCTGTCTCCTCATGACTACATAATACCAGGGTATATCTTGTGGTCTGTCTCCTCATGACTACATAATACCAGGGTATATCTGGTGGTCTGTCTCCTCATGACTACATAATACCAGGGTATATCTGGTGGTCTGTCTCCTCATGACTACATAATACCAGGGTATATGTGGTGGTCTGTCTCCTCAGCTACATAATACCAGGGTATATCTGTCTCCTCATGACTACATAATACCAGGGTATATCTGTCTCCTCATGACTACATAATACCAGGGTATATCTTGTGGTCTGCCTCCTCATGACTACATAATACCAGGGTATATCTGGTGGTCTGTCTCCTCATGGCTACATAATACCAGGGTATATGTGGTGGTCTGTCTCCTCATGGCTACATAATACCAGGGTATATCTGGTGGTCTGTCTCCTCATGACTACATAATATCAGGGTATATCTGGTGGTCTGTCTCCTCATGACTACATAATACCAGGGTATATCTGGTGGTCTGTCTCCTCATGACTACATAATACCAGGGTATATCTGGTGGTCTGTCTCCTCATGACTACATAATACCAGGGTATATCTGGTGGTAGTATCTGTGTCTCCCTTCATTTGGTTTGCGTACAGATGTTAACAGTCAGACTGTTGAAAAAGGTCACATGTTTTAGTCTGGTTGATCATGAGTCTCCATCTTTTACACCAAGTCATTATCGGTGTTTTAGTCTGGTTGATCATGAGTCTCCATCTTTTACACCAAGTCATTATCTGTGTTTTAGTCTGGTTGATCGTGAGTCTCCATCTTTTACACCAAGTCATTATCTGTGTTTTAGTCTGGTTGATCATGAGTCTCCATCTTTTACACCAAGTCATTATCTGTGTTTTAGTCTGGTTGATCGTGAGTCTCCATCTGTTACACCAAGTCATTATCTGTGTTTTAGTCTGGTTGATCAGGAGTCTCCATCTGTTACACCAAGTCATTATCTGTGTTTTAGTCTGGTTGATCAGGAGTCTCCATCTGTTACACCAAGTCATTATCTGTGTATTAGTCTGGTTGATTATCTTGTTCAGTTTCTGCCGTCATAATAATACCATCAGTATAAAAAAGGATGCTTAGCATTTCATCATCTTATCTCATTCCAATATTTATCTGTTTATTTATTTTGCCAAATCTTTAATAAACATTGCTAACAAAGTCAGTGATGAGAAGTCACCTTGTTTTACACCCGCGGGTGTGGGGAAACCAATCTGTACCATATTCATTCAAATTTCCCATCAACCCCTGTCTTTAACAAACTATAGGCTAACATATCCCTATTTACAAAATCAAAAGCTTTCTGGAAATCAATGAAACATGATTTGTGTAATCTATTTCTGATTATTGTACAGACCGAAAGACTGACTAAATTGTAAAAATGTGTTAAAACAAAAATCTATTAAAGGTTAGGCATTAGGGTTAGCAGTGTAGTTAAGGTTTAAAATCAGATTTTATGACTTTGTGACCACGATGCAGAGTTGCCTCCAGAACAACATTCATAAAGAAAAACGTTAACCTGTGTTATGCACCGTGTGGTGATCGGTATCCTCCTGCTGTCCCACAGGAGGACTGTAGTTATCCACCTGCTGTCCAACAGGAGGACTGTAGTTATCCACCTGCTGTCCTACAGGAGGACTGTAGTTATCCTCCTGCTGTCCTACAGGAGGACTGTAGTTATCCTCCTGCTGTCCTACAGGAGGACTGTAGTTATCCACCTGCTGTCCTACAGGAGGACTGTAGTTATCCTCCTGCTGTCCTACAGGAGGACTGTAGTTATCCACCTGCTGTCCTACAGGAGGACTGTAGTTATCCACCTGCTGTCCTACAGGAGGACTGTAGTTATCCACCTGCTGTCCTTCAGGAGAACTGTAGTTATCCACCTGCTGTCCTACAGGAGGACTGTAGTTATCCACCTGCTGTCCTACAGGAGGACTGTAGTTATCCACCTGCTGTCCTACAGGAGGACTGTAGTTATCCACCTGCTGTCCTACAGGAGGACTGTAGTTATCCACCTGCTGTCCTACAGGAGGACTGTAGTTATCCACCTGCTGTCCTACAGGAGGACTGTAGTTATCCTCCTGCTGTCCTACAGGAGAACTGTAGTTATCCTCCTGCTGTCCCAACAGGAGGACTGTAGTTATCCTCCTGCTGTCTTACAGGAGGACTGTAGTTATCCACCTGCTGTCCTACAGGAGGACTGTAGTTATACACCTGCTGTCCTACAGGAGGACTGTAGTTATCCACCTGCTGTCCTACAGGAGGACTGTAGTTATCCACCTGCTGGCCTACAGGAGGACTGTAGTTATCCACCTGCTGTCCTACAGGAGGACTGTAGTTATCCTCCTGCTGTCCTACAGGAGGACTGTAGTTATCCTCCTGCTGTCCCAACAGGAGGACTGTAGTTATCCTCCTGCTGTCTTACAGGAGGACTGTAGTTATCCACCTGCTGTCCTACAGGAGGACTGTAGTTATCCACCTGCTGTCCTACAGGAGGACTGTAGTTATCCACCTGCTGTCTTACAGGAGACCTGTAGTTATCCACCTGCTGTCCTACAGGAGGACTGTAGTTATCCCCATGCTGTCCTACAGGAGAACTGTAGTTATCCACCTGCTGTCCTACAGGAGGACTGTAGTTATCCATCTGCTGTCCTACAGGAGGACTGTAGTTATCCACCCGCTGTCCTACAGGAGGACTGTAGTTATCCACCTGCTGTCCTACAGGAGGACTGTAGTTATCCACCTGCTGTCCAACAGGAGGACTGTAGTTATCCACCTGCTGTCCTACAGGAGAACTGTAGTTATCCACCTGCTGTCTTACAGGAGGACTGTAGTTATCCACCTGCTGTCTTACAGGAGGACTGTAGTTATCCACCTGCTGTCCAACAGGAGAACTGTAGTCATCCTCTTGCTGTCCAACAGGAGAACTGTAGTCATCCTCCTGCTGTCCTACAGGAGGACTGTAGTTATCCACCTGCTGTCCTACAGGAGGACGGTAGTTATCCTCCTGCTGTCCTACAGGAGGACTGTAGTTATCCACCTGCTGTCCTACAGGAGGACTGTAGTTATCCACCTGCTGTCCTATAGGAGGACTGTAGTTATCCACCTGCTGTCCTACAGGAGGACTGTAGTCATCCTCCTTCTGTCCTACAGGAGGACTGTAGTTATCCACCTGCTGTCCAACAGGAGGAATGTAGTTATCCACCTGCTGTCCTACAGGAGGACTGTAGTTATCCACCTGCTGTCCAACAGGAGGACTGTAGTTATCCACCTGCTGTCCTACAGGAGGACTGTAGTTATCCACCTGCTGTCCTACAGGAGGACTGTAGTTATTCACCTGCTGTCCTACAGGAGGACTGTAGTTATCCACCTGCTGTCCAACAGGAGGACTGTAGTTATCCACCTGCTGTCCAACAGGAGGACTGTAGTTATCCACCTGCTGTCCAACAGGAGAACTATAGTTATCCACCTGCTGTCCTACAGGAGAACTGTAGTTATCCACCTGCTGTCTTACAGGAGGACTGTAGTTATCCACCTGCTGTCTTACAGGAGGACTGTAGTTATCCACCTGCTGTCCAACAGGAGAACTGTAGTCATCCTCTTGCTGTCCAACAGGAGAACTGTAGTCATCCTCCTGCTGTCCTACAGGAGGACTGTAGTTATCCACCTGCTGTCCTACAGGAGGACGGTAGTTATCCTCCTGCTGTCCTACAGGAGGACTGTAGTTATCCACCTGCTGTCCTACAGGAGGACTGTAGTTATCCACCTGCTGTCCTATAGGAGGACTGTAGTTATCCACCTGCTGTCCTACAGGAGGACTGTAGTCATCCTCCTTCTGTCCTACAGGAGGACTGTAGTTATCCACCTGCTGTCCAACAGGAGGAATGTAGTTATCCACCTGCTGTCCTACAGGAGGACTGTAGTTATCCACCTGCTGTCCAACAGGAGGACTGTAGTTATCCACCTGCTGTCCTACAGGAGGACTGTAGTTATCCACCTGCTGTCCTACAGGAGGACTGTAGTTATTCACCTGCTGTCCTACAGGAGGACTGTAGTTATCCACCTGCTGTCCTACAGGAGGACTGTAGTCATCCTACTGCTGTCCTACAGGAGGACTGTAGTTATCCTCCTGCTGTCCTACAGGAGGACTGTAGTTATCCACCTGCTGTCCCAACAGGAGGACTGTAGTTATCCTCCTGCTGTCCTACAGGAGGACTGTAGTTATCCTCCTGCTGTCCTACAGGAGGACTGTAGTTATCCACCTGCTGTCCAACAGGAGAACTGTAGTTATCCACCTGCTGTCCAACAGGAGGACTGTAGTTATCCACCTGCTGTCCAACAGGAGAACTGTAGTTATCCACCTGCTGTCCAACAGGAGGACTGTAGTTATCCACCTGCTGTCCAACAGGAGGACTGTAGTTATCCACCTGCTGTCCTACAGGAGGACTGTAGTTATCCACCTGCTGTCCTACAGGAGGACTGTAGTTATCCACCTGCTGTCCTACAGGAGGACTGTAGTTATACACCTGCTGTCCTACAGGAGGACTGTAGTTATCCACCTGCTGTCCTACAGGAGGACTGTAGTTATCCACCTGCTGTCCTACAGGAGGACTGTAGTTATCCACCTGCTGTCCTACAGGAGGACTGTAGTTATCCACCTGCTGTCCTACAGGAGGACTGTAGTTATCCACCTGCTGTCTTACAGGAGACCTGTAGTTATCCACCTGCTGTCCTACAGGAGAACTGTAGTTATCCACCTGCTGTCCTACAGGATGACTGTAGTTATCCACCTGCTGTCCCAACAGGAGGACTGTAGTTATCCACCTGCTGTCCTACAGGAGGACTGTAGTTATCCACCTGCTGTCCTACAGGAGGATTGTAGTTATCCACCTGCTGTCCTACAGGAGGACTGTAGTTATCCACCTGCTGTCTTACAGGAGGACTGTAGTTATCCTCCTGCTGTCCAACAGGAGAACTGTAGTCATCCTCCTGCTGTCCAACAGGAGAACTGTAGTCATCCTCCTGCTGTCCTACAGGAGAACTGTAGTTATCCTCCTGCTGTCCAACAGGAGAACTGTAGTCATCCTCCTGCTGTCCTACAGGAGAACTGTAGTTATCCTCCTGCTGTCCTACAGGAGGACTGTAGTTATCCACCTGCTGTCCCAACAGGAGGACTGTTGTTATCCACCTGCTGTCCTACAGGAGGACTGTAGTTATCCACCTGCTGTCCTACAGGAGGACTGTAGTTATTCACCTGCTGTCCAACAGGAGGACTGTAGTTATCCACCTGTTGTCCTACAGGAGAACTGTAGTTATCCACCTGTTGTCCTACAGGAGGACTGTAGTTATCCACCTGCTGTCCTACAGGAGGACTGTAGTTATCCACCTGCTGTCCTACAGGAGGACTGTAGTTATCCACCTGCTGTCCTACAGGAGGACTGTAGTTATCCACCTGCTGTCCTACAGGAGGACTGTAGTTATCCACCTGCTGTCCTACAGGAGGACTGTAGTTATCCACCTGCTGTCCAACAGGAGAACTGTAGTTATCCACCTGCTGTCCTACAGGAGGACTGTAGGTATCCACCTGCTGTCCTACAGGATGACTGTAGTTATCCACCTGTTGTCCTACAGGAGGACTGTAGTTATCCACCTGCTGTCCTACAGGAGGACCGTAGTTATCCACCTGCTGTCCAACAGGAGAACTGTAGTTATCCTCCTGCTGTCCTACAGGAGGACTGTAGTCATCCTCGTGCTGTCCTACAGGAGGACTGTAGTTATCCACCTGCTGTCCCAACAGGAGAACTGTAGTTATCCACCTGCTGTCCTACAGGAGGACTGTAGTTATCCACCTGCTGTCCTACAGGAGGACTGTAGTTATCCACCTGCTGTCCTACAGGAGGACTGTAGTTATCCACCTGCTGTCCTACAGGAGGACTGTAGTTATCCACCTGCTGTCCAACAGGAGAACTGCAGTTATCCTCCTGCTGTCCTACAGGAGGACTGTAGTCATGCTCGTGCTGTCCTACAGGAGGACTGTAGTTATCCACCTGCTGTCCCAACAGGAGAACTGCAGTTATCCACCTGCTGTCCAACAGGAGGACTGTAGTTATCCACCTGCTGTCCCAACAGGAGAACTGCAGTTATCCACCTGCTGTCCTACAGGAGGACTGTAGTTATCCACCTGCTGTCCAACAGGAGGACTGTTGTTATCCACCTGCTGTCCTACAGGAGGACTGTAGTCATGCTCGTGCTGTCCTACAGGAGAACTGTAGTTATCCACCTGCTGTTCTACAGGAGGACTGTAGTTATCCACCTGCTGTCCCAACAGGAGGACTGTAGTTATCCACCTGCTGTCCCAACAGGAGGACTGTTGTTATCCACCTGCTGTCCTACAGGAGGACTGTAGTTATCCTCCTGCTGTCCTACAGGAGGACTGTAGTTATCCACCTGCTGTCCTACAGGAGGACTGTAGTTATCCACCTGCTGTCCTACAGGAGGACTGTAGTTATCCACCTGCTGTCCAACAGGAGGACTGTAGTTATCCACCTGCTGTCCTACAGGAGGACTGTAGTTATCCACCTGCTGTCCTACAGGAGGACTGTAGTTATCCACCTGCTGTCCCAACAGGAGGACTGTAGTTATCCACCTGCTGTCCTACAGGAGGACTGTTGTTATCCACCTGCTGTCCTACAGGAGGACTGTAGTTATCCTCCTGCTGTCCTACAGGAGGACTGTAGTTATGAGAGAGATAGTCAACATTAGAATCTCGTGTTGACTGATACAGTAACAATACCGTCTACATGACCCCAAAAAATATGGCTTTTGTTATTCCTTGCTGGGTGCAGGAAAGCGGGGCCGCCGAAACAGTGCTAGCTCCCTGGACAGCACTATGGAAGTAAGTCTGCTTCTCTGTCTCTGATATAGAGGGGGGGGGAGGGGTCAGTGTTGGTATGCTAGTCTGATATAGAGGGGACAGGAGGGGGGGGGGGGTCAGTGTTGGTATGCTAGTCTGATATGGAGGGGACAGGAAGGGGGTGGGGGGGGTCAGTGTTGGTATGCTAGTCTGATATAGAGGGGACAGGAGGGGGGGTGGGACAGTGTTGGTATGCTAGTCTGATATAGAGGGGACAGGAGGGGGGGGGGGGGGCAGTGTTGGTATGCTAGTCTGATATAGAGGGGACAGGAGGGGGGGGGGGGGGGTCAGTGTTGGTATGCTAGTCTGATATAGAGGGGACAGGAGGGGGGGGGGGGGGGTCAGTGTTGGTATGCTAGTCTGATATAGAGGGGACAGGAGGGGGGGGGGTCAGTGTTGGTATGCTAGTCTGATATAGAGGGGACAGGAGGGGGGGGGGGTCAGTGTTGGTATGCTAGTCTGATATAGAGGGGACAGGAGGGGGGGGTCAGTGTTGGTATGCTAGTCTGATATAGAGGGGACAGGAGGAGGGGGGGGTCAGTGTTGGTATACTAGTCTGATATAGAGGGGAAAGGAGGAGGGGGGGGGTCAGTGTTGGTATGCTAGTCTGATATAGAGGGGACAGGAGGGGGGGGGGGGGGGTCAGTGTTGGTATGCTAGTCTGATATAGAGGGGACAGGAGGGGGGGGGGGGGGTCAGTGTTTGTATGCTAGTCTGATATAGAGGGGAGAGGAGGGGGGGGGGGGTCAGTGTAGGTATGCTAGTCTGATATAGAGGGGACAGGAGGGGGGGGTCAGTGTTGGTATGCTAGTCTGATATAGAGGGGACAGGAGGGGGGGGGGGGTCAGTGTTGGTATAATAGTCTGATATAGTGGGGACAGGAGGGGGGGGGGGTCAGTGTTGGTATGCTAGTCTGATATAGAGGGGACAGGAGGGGGGGGGGGGGTCAGTGTTGGTATGCTAGTCTGATATAGAGGGGACAGGAGAGGGGGGGGGGTCAGTGTTGGTATACTAGTCTGATATAGAGGGGACAGGAGGGGGGGGGGGTCAGTGTTGGTATGCTAGTCTGATATAGAGGGGAGAGGAGGGGGGGGGGTCAGTGTTGGTATGCTAGTCTGATATAGAGGGGACAGGAGAGGGGGGGGGGGTCAGTGTTGGTATACTAGTCTGATATAGAGGGGACAGGAGGGGGGGGGGTCAGTGTTGGTATGCTAGTCTGATATAGAGGGGACAGGAGGGGGGGGGGGTCAGTGTTGGTATGCTAGTCTGATATAGAGGGGACAGGAGGGGGGGTGTGGTCAGTGTTGGTATGCTAGTCTGATATAGAGGGGACAGGAGGGGGGGTCAGTGTTGGTATGCTAGTCTGATATAGAGGGGACAGGAGGAGGGGGGGCAGTGTTGGTATGCTAGTCTGATATAGAGGGGACAGGGGGGGGGGGGGGGGTCAGTGTTGGTATGCTAGTCTGATATAGAGGGGAGAGGAGGGGGGGGTCAGTGTTGGTATGCTAGTCTGATATAGAGGGGAGGGGGGGGGGTCAGTGTTGGTATACTAGTCTGATATAGAGGGGACAGGATGGGGGGGGGTCAGTGTTGGTATGCTAGTCTGATATAGAGGGGACAGGAGGGGGGGGGGTCAGTGTTGGTATGCTAGTCTGATATAGAGGGGACAGGAGGGGGGGGGGGGGTCAGTGTTGGTATGCTAGTCTGATAGAGGGGAGAGGAGGGGGGGGGGGTCAGTGTTGGTATGCTAGTCTGATATAGAGGGGACAGGAGGGGGGGGTCAGTGTTGGTATGCTAGTCTGATATAGAGGGGACAGGAGGGGGCGGGGTCAGTGTTGGTATGCTAGTCTGATATAGAGGGGACAGGAGGGGGGGGGGGTGGTCAGTGTTGGTATGCTAGTCTGATATAGAGGGGACAGGAGGGGGGGGGGGTCAGTGTTGGTATGCTAGTCTGATATAGAGGGGACAGGAGGGGGGGGTCAGTGTTGGTATGCTAGTCTGATATAGAGGGGACAGGAGGAGGGGGGGGTCAGTGTTGGTATACTAGTCTGATATAGAGGGGACAGGAGGGGGGGTGGGACAGTGTTGGTATGCTAGTCTGATATAGAGGGGACAGGAGGGGGGGGGGGTCAGTGTTGGTATGCTAGTCTGATATAGAGGGGACAGGAGGGGGGGGGGGGGGTCAGTGTTGGTATGCTAGTCTGATATAGAGGGGACAGGAGGGGGGGGGGGGGGTCAGTGTTGGTATGCTAGTCTGATATAGAGGGGACAGGAGGGGGGGGGGGTCAGTGTTGGTATGCTAGTCTGATATAGAGGGGACAGGAGGGGGGGGGGGTCAGTGTTGGTATGCTAGTCTGATATAGAGGGGACAGGAGGGGGGGGTCAGTGTTGGTATGCTAGTCTGATATGGAGGGGACAGGAAGGGGGTGGGGGGGGTCAGTGTTGGTATGCTAGTCTGATATAGAGGGGACAGGAGGGGGGGTGGGACAGTGTTGGTATGCTAGTCTGATATAGAGGGGACAGGAGGGGGGGGGGGGGGGTCAGTGTTGGTATGCTAGTCTGATATAGAGGGGACAGGAGGGGGGGGGGGGGTCAGTGTTGGTATGCTAGTCTGATATAGAGGGGACAGGAGGGGGGGGGGGGGTCAGTGTTGGTATGCTAGTCTGATATAGAGGGGACAGGAGGGGGGGGGGGGTCAGTGTTGGTATGCTAGTCTGATATAGAGGGGACAGGAGGGGGGGGGGGGTCAGTGTTGGTATGCTAGTCTGATATAGAGGGGACAGGAGGGGGGGGTCAGTGTTGGTATGCTAGTCTGATATAGAGGGGACAGGAGGAGGGGGGGGTCAGTGTTGGTATACTAGTCTGATATAGAGGGGACAGGAGGAGGGGGGGGGGTCAGTGTTGGTATGCTAGTCTGATATAGAGGGGACAGGAGGGGGGGGGGGGGGGTCAGTGTTGGTATGCTAGTCTGATATAGAGGGGACAGGAGGGGGGGGGGGGTCAGTGTTTGTATGCTAGTCTGATATAGAGGGGAGAGGAGGGGGGGGGGGTCAGTGTAGGTATGCTAGTCTGATATAGAGGGGACAGGAGGGGGGGGTCAGTGTTGGTATGCTAGTCTGATATAGAGGGGACAGGAGGGGGGGGGGGGGTCAGTGTTGGTATAATAGTCTGATATAGTGGGGACAGGAGGGGGGGGGGTCAGTGTTGGTATGCTAGTCTGATATAGAGGGGACAGGAGGGGGGGGGGGGTCAGTGTTGGTATGCTAGTCTGATATAGAGGGGACAGGAGAGGGGGGGGGTCAGTGTTGGTATACTAGTCTGATATAGAGGGGACAGGAGGGGGGGGGGGTCAGTGTTGGTATGCTAGTCTGATATAGAGGGGAGAGGAGGGGGGGGGGTCAGTGTTGGTATGCTAGTCTGATATAGAGGGGACAGGAGAGGGGGGGGGGTCAGTGTTGGTATACTAGTCTGATATAGAGGGGACAGGAGGGGGGGGGGGGTCAGTGTTGGTATGCTAGTCTGATATAGAGGGGACAGGAGGGGGGGGGGGGGTCATTGTTGGTATGCTAGTCTGATATAGAGGGGACAGGAGGGGGGGGTCAGTGTTGGTATGCTAGTCTGATATAGAGGGGACAGGAGGGGGGGGGGGGTCAGTGTTGGTATGCTAGTCTGATATAGAGGGGACAGGAGGGGGGGTGTGGTCAGTGTTGGTATGCTAGTCTGATATAGAGGGGACAGGAGGGGGGGTCAGTGTTGGTATGCTAGTCTGATATAGAGGGGACAGGAGGAGGGGGGGCAGTGTTGGTATGCTAGTCTGATATAGAGGGGACAGGGGGGGGGGGGGGGGTCAGTGTTGGTATGCTAGTCTGATATAGAGGGGAGAGGAGGGGGGGGGTCAGTGTTGGTATGCTAGTCTGATATAGAGGGGAGGGGGGGGGTCAGTGTTGGTATACTAGTCTGATATAGAGGGGACAGGATGGGGGGGGGTCAGTGTTGGTATGCTAGTCTGATATAGAGGGGACAGGAGGGGGGGGGGGTCAGTGTTGGTATGCTAGTCTGATATAGAGGGGACAGGAGGGGGGGGGGGGTCAGTGTTGGTATGCTAGTCTGATAGAGGGGAGAGGAGGGGGGGGGGTCAGTGTTGGTATGCTAGTCTGATATAGAGGGGACAGGAGGGGGGGGTCAGTGTTGGTATGCTAGTCTGATATAGAGGGGACAGGAGGGGGCGGGGTCAGTGTTGGTATGCTAGTCTGATATAGAGGGGACAGGAGGGGGGGGGGGGTGGTCAGTGTTGGTATGCTAGTCTGATATAGAGGGGACAGGAGGGGGGGGGTCAGTGTTGGTATGCTAGTCTGATATAGAGGGGAGAGGAGGGGGGGGGGGTCAGTGTTGGTATGCTAGTCTGATATAGAGGGGACAGGAGGGGGGGGGGGGGGGGGGGTCAGTGTTGGTATGCTAGTCTGATATAGAGGGGAGAGGAGGGGGGGGGGTCAGTGTTGGTATGCTAGTCTGATATAGAGGGGACAGGAGGAGGGGGGGCAGTGTTGGTATGCTAGTCTGATATAGAGGGGACAGGAGGAGGGGGGGCAGTGTTGGTATGCTAGTCTGATATAGAGGGGACAGGAGGGAGGGGGGGGGGTCAGTGTTGGTATGCTAGTCTGATATAGAGGGGACAGGAGGGGGGGGGGGTCAGTGTTGGTATGCTAGTCTGATATAGAGGGGACAGGGGACAGGGGGGGGATCAGTGTTGATATGCTAGTCTGATATAGAGGGGACAGGAGGGGGGGGGGGGGGTCAGTGTTGGTATGCTAGTCTGATATAGAGGGGAGATGAGGAGGGGGGGTCAGTGTTGGTATGCTAGTCTGATATAGAGGGGACAGGAGGGGGGGGGGGTCAGTGTTGGTATGCTAGTCTGATATAGAGGGGACAGGAGGGGGGAGGGGGTCAGTGTTGGTATGCTAGTCTGATATAGAGGGGACAGGAGGGGGGGGGGGGGTCAGTGTTGGTACGCTAGTCTGATATAGAGGGGACAGGGGGGGGGTGTGGTCAGTGTTGGTATGCTAGTCTGATATAGAGGGGACAGGAGGGGGGGGGGGGGTCAGTGTTGGTATGCTAGTCTGATATAGAGGGGACAGGAGGGGGGGGGTCAGTGTTGGTATGCTAGTCTGATATAGAGGGGACAGGAAGGGGGGGGGGGTCAGTGTTGGTATGCTAGTCTGATATAGAGGGGACAGGAGGGGGGGGGGGGTCAGTGTTGGTATGCTAGTCTGATATAGAGGGGAGGGGGGGGGGGTCAGTGTTGGTATGCTAGTCTGATATAGAGGGGACAGGAGGGGGGGGTCAGTGTTGGTATGCTAGTCTGAAATAGAGGGGACAGGAGGGAGGGGGGGGGGGTCAGTGTTGGTATGCTAGTCTGATATAGAGGGGACAGGAGGGGGGGGGGGGGGGTCAGTGTTGGTATGCTAGTCTGATATAGAGGGGACAGGAGGGGTGGGGGGGGGGGGGGGTCAGTGTTGGTATGCTAGTCTGAAATAGAGGGGACAGGGGACAGGGGGGGGGGGGGTCAGTGTTGGTATGCTAGTCTGATATAGAGGGGACAGGAGGGGGGGGGGGGGGGGGGTCAGTGTTGGTATGCTAGTCTCAAATAGAGGGGACAGGGGACAGGGGGGGGGGGTCAGTGTTGGTATGCTAGTCTGATATAGAGGGGACAGGAGGGGGGGGGTCAGTGTTGGTATGCTAGTCTGATATAGAGGGGACAGGAGGGGGGGGGTCAGTGTTGGTATGCTAGTCTGAAATAGAGGGGACAGGAGGGGGGGGGTCAGTGTTGGTATGCTAGTCTGATATAGAGGGGACAGGGGGGAGGGGGGGGGGTCAGTGTTGGTATGCTAGTCTGATATAGAGGGGAGAGGAGGGGGGGGTCAGTGTTGGTATGCTAGTCTGAAATAGAGGGGACAGGAGGGGGGGGGGGGTCAGTGTTGGTATGCTAGTCTGAAATAGAGGGGACAGGGGGGAGGGGGGGGGGGGGGTCAGTGTTGGTATGCTAGTCTGATATAGAGGGGACAGGAGGGGGGGGGGGTCAGTGTTGGTATGCTAGTCTGAAATAGAGGGGACAGGAGGGGGGGCTCAGTGTTGGTATGCTAGTCTGATATAGAGGGGACAGGGGGGAGGGGGGGGGGTCAGTGTTGGTATGCTAGTCTGATATAGAGGGGACAGGAGGGGGGGGGGGTCAGTGTTGGTATGCTAGTCTGAAATAGAGGGGACAGGAGGGGGGGGGGGGGGCAGTGTTGGTATGCTAGTCTGATATAGAGGGGACAGGAGGGGGGGGGGGGTCAGTGTTGGTATGCTAGTCTGATATAGAGGGGACAGGGGGGGGGGGGGGTCAGTGTTGGTATGCTAGTCTGAAATAGAGGGGACAGGAGGGGGGGGGGGGGGCAGTGTTGGTATGCTAGTCTGATATAGAGGGGACAGGAGGGGGGGGGGGGGGGGTCAGTGTTGGTATGCTAGTCTGATATAGAGGGGACAGGGGGGAGGGGGGGGTCAGTGTTGGTATGCTAGTCTGATATAGAGGTACAGGAGGGGGGGGTCAGTGTTGGTATGCTAGTCTGATATAGAGGGGACAGGAAGGGGGGGGGCAGTGTTGGTATGCTAGTCTGATATAGAGGGGACAGGAGGGGGGGGGGGTCAGTGTTGGTATGCTAGTCTGATATAGAGGGGACAGGAGGGGGGGGGGGGGTCAGTGTTGGTATGCTAGTCTGATATAGAGGGGACAGGAGGGGGGGGTCAGTGTTGGTATGCTAGTCTGATATAGAGGGGACAGGAGGGGGGGGGGGGGGTCAGTGTTGGTATGCTAGTCTGATATAGAGGGGACAGGAGGAGGGGGGGTCAGTGTTGGTATGCTAGTCTGATATAGATGGGACAGGAGGGGGGGGGGGGTCAGTGTTGGTATGCTAGTCTGATATAGGGGGGACAGGAGGGGGGGGGGGGTCAGTGTTGGTATGCTAGTCTGATATAGATGGGACAGGAGGGGGGGGGGGGTCAGTGTTGGTATGCTAGTCTGATATAGGGGGGACAGGAGGAGGGGGGGTCAGTGTTGGTATGCTAGTCTGATATAGAGAGGACAGGAGGGAGGGGGGGTTGTCCTCCCCAATCAAACTACCACTGCAATATAGCATGATGCTTCTGTTTGTTTTCAATACCCTGCATGGTACTATTCATTACTGCTTGATACCGTGGTGGATTGAAATGGCCTTGCATGCATGTGTCTGCCTCACCAGTTGCTGATAGGATTGCACTAAAATAGATATGGCATGTCTGTTAAACTGTTAACTTCAATAGTGTCATCATCTGTCGTCAGTGTCTGAGGTGTGTGTCCTGTCCATATGATGACGCAATAAAAACAGCACTTTACTCACCCTTCTCCCCACTGTCTCTCCTCTCTCCTCTCCCTCTGTCTCATCATCTCTCCTCTCTCCCTCCTCACCCCCCCTCATCTCTCACCCTCCTCCCCTCTGTCTCATCTCTGTCCTCTCTCCCTCCTCACCCCTCTCTCCTCTCTCTCTCTTCAATTTTGTCTCCTCTCACCCCCTCTCTCTCTTCCCTTTTGTCTCCTCTCTCTCCTCTCTCTCCTCTCTCCCTCCTCCCCACTGTCTCTCCTCTCTCTCCTCTCTCCTCTCTCCCTCCTCCCCACTGTCTCCTCTCTCTCCTCTCTCCCTCCTCCCCACTGTCTCTCCTCTCTCCCTCCTCCCTCCTCTCGCCCTTCTCCGCTCTGTCTCCTCTCTCCTCTCCCTCTGTCTCCTCTCTCTCCTCTCTCCCTCCTCCCCTCTGTCTCTCTCTCCTCATCGCTCATCTCTCTCTTCCTATCCCTCTCTGGTCAGGGCTCCATCATTAACAGTCCCAGGCCTCATCAGCGCCCCCACATGGCTGGAGATGTAATGCCACCCTGCTGCTATGACATCCAAGACTACCGGCCTCACCACCCCATCCTGAGCCCCGGGACGGGGGTGGGGGGTGGGCCGGGGCTAAATCACAATACCGCTACTGGGACGACGGCACTGGTTCCCAGCAGCGTAGACCGAGGGGGTATGGGATCCCAGGGGAGCGGGTCTGGAGGGGGAGGGGGCAGTAGAGGCTCCTCCCTGAGATCCCTGTTTGGGAGCAAGCGCTCCATCACCAAGCCCCCCGGTCCTCTCCTCCCTCTCCTCCCACCTGGGCTGCCACACTACCCTGCACCTGTCCCCCCGCCCACCACCGGCGGCCCGCCCCCACACTCCCCCTCCGCCCTCAGCAACTCCGACCCAGGAGGGTCCTCTAAGATCCAGGCCCTGCACGCCCAGTACTGCCACAACAGTACCGCAGGGCAGCAGCCTCCTCCGCCCTACTACCACCACCACCGCTACCACGCCCAGACAGGACCCGCTCCCAACCAGCCCTCCTCCACCGCCCAGGGGGCCCCTGGGCCTCATACCATCCACAGGGGCCCCATGGTTGGGGTCCCCAAGCGGCCGGACCCCGGTCCTGCTCCCTCCCACCTCAAGCTGCAGCAGCATGTTGTACAGGGGGGGTGCTATACCAACATGGGGGTTTCTATAGGGGTAGGCTGCCCCCCTCCGCCCCTTTCTCCACATTCCCCGGTGTCCCCGACCCTCGCCCTCTACCACACACACTCCACTCACGGTCGAGGAGGCGGATGCGCCAAGCTCCCTCTTACTCTGTCGCGCTCGCAGCCCCACCCTCACGCCCACGTGCCTCATCTTACCGCTCATTCCCACAACCACAGCCCCCATCCCGGCCTTTCCCTCAGCCCCCATCCCGCCCAACACCCTCAGCACCAGACTCACTTCATCTTTGCCGCCCCGCCCCCCCAGACCCCTTCCGCCCGGCACGTCCCACAGGCCGACGCCCACAGCCACGCCCAGTACCTCCCGCTCTCCTCCATACCCCCTCCCCCTCCTCACTCCCCTTTACCCCCACCTTCCTCCCCTCATACCCCGCTTCCCCCTCTCTTCCCCTACACCCACCACCTCCAGCAGCAGCAGCCCAGCCAGCCGCCCCAGCTCCAGGGAGGGCAGCAGGGGTCTGGCGGGGGCAACAGCAGCACGGGGACGGGCAGCACCACCAGCTCCAAGTCCAAGCCTATCAACCGCATCAGCACGGTGGTGTGAGTGTCAGGAGACGTAACAAACCTCCCAGACACCAGGGGGACACCGCTCGTCGGACTGAGGTCGTCAGACCATGACAACTACATGTTAAAGAGGGGCCACGCCCGGGTCATCCAACATGGCCGCCGGCGCTCTGGGAGAGGCAGGAGGAGGCGGTACTTGCTCAGGCTGTGATACTTCCACCTCCGGTAGAGGAAGAGGAAGATACTAACTCACTGAAGAGGAAGATACTAACTCACTGAAGAGGAAGATGAAGATACTAACTCACTGAAGAGGAAGATACTAACTCACTGAAGAAGAAGATACTAACTCACTGAAGAAGAAGATACTAACTCACTGAAGAGGAAGATACTAACTCACTGAAGAGGAAGATGAAGATACTAACTTACTGAAGAAGAAGATACTAAATCACTGAAGAGGAAGATACTAACTCACTGAAGAGGAAGATACTAAATCACTGAAGAGGAAGATACTAACTCACTGAAGAGGAAGACACTAACTCACTGAAGAGGAAGATACTAAATCACTGAAGAGGAAGATACTAAATCACTGAAGAGGAAGATACTAACTCACTGAAGAGGAAGAGGAAGATACTAACTCACTGAAGAGGAAGATACTAACTCACTGAAAGTCTGACTCGCTCTCCAGACTCAGAGACTAGAGGAAGACACACACACACACAAAATGATATTCAATAACTCATGGACAGTACAGAGGTTGTTACTTGACATGAGAAGAAGGAAAGAGAGATGGTGAGTTGAGTGGTAGAGTGAGTTGAATGGTAGAGTGAGATGAGTGAGATGAGTGGTAGAGTGAGTTGAGCGGTAGAGTGAGATGAGTGGTAGAGTGAGTTGAGTGGTAGAGTGAGTTGAGTGGTAGAGTGAGTTGAGTGGTAGAGTGAGATGAGTGGTAGAGTGAGATGAGTGGTAGAGTGAGATGAGTGGTAGAGTGAGATGAGTGGTAGAGTGAGATGAGTGGTAGAGTGAGATGAGCGGTAGAGTGAGATGAGCGGTAGAGTGAGATGAGTGGTAGAGTGAGATGAGTGGTAGAGTGAGATGAGTGGTAGAGTGAGTTGAGTGGTAGAGTGAGATGAGTGGTAGAGTGAGTTGAGTGGTAGAGTGAGATGAGTGGTAGAGTGAGATGAGTGGTAGAGTGAGTTGAGCGGTAGAGTGAGATGAGCGGTAGAGTGAGATGAGTGGTAGAGTGAGATGAGTGGTAGAGTGAGTTGAGTGGTAGAGTGAGATGAGCGGTAGAGTGAGATGAGCGGTAGAGTGAGATGAGTGGTAGAGGGAGATGAGAGGTAGAGTGAGATGAGTGGTAGAGGGAGATGAGAGGTAGAGTGAGATGAGTGGTAGAGTGAGTTGAGTGGTAGAGTGAGATGAGCGGTAGAGTGAGATGAGCGGTAGAGTGAGATGAGCGGTAGAGGGAGTTGAGTGGTAGAGTGAGATGAGAGAGTTGAGTGGTAGAGGGAGATGAGTGGTAGAGTGAGATGAGTGGTAGAGTGAGATGAGTGGTAGAGGGAGATGAGAGGTAGAGTGAGATGAGTGGTAGAGGGAGATGAGAGGTAGAGTGAGATGAGTGGTAGAGTGAGTTGAGTGGTAGAGTGAGATGAGCGGTAGAGTGAGATGAGTGGTAGAGTGAGATGAGTGGTAGAGTGAGATGAGTGGTAGAGTGAGATGAGTGGTAGAGTGAGATGAGTGGTAGAGTGAGTTGAGTGGTAGAGTGAGTTGAGTGGTAGAGTGAGATGAGTGGTAGAGTGAGATGAGTGGTAGAGTGAGATGAGTGGTAGAGTGAGATGAGTGGTAGAGTGAGATGAGCGGTAGAGTGAGATGAGCGGTAGAGTGAGATGAGTGGTAGAGTGAGATGAGTGGTAGAGTGAGTTGAGTGGTAGAGTGAGTTGAGTGAGATGAGTGGTAGAGTGAGATGAGTGGTAGAGTGAGATGAGCGGTAGAGTGAGATGAGCGGTAGAGTGAGATGAGCGGTAGAGTGAGTTGAGTGATAGAGTGAGATGAGTGGTAGAGTGAGTTGAGTGATAGAGTGAGATGAGTGGTAGAGGGAGTTGAGTGGTAGAGTGAGATGAGAGAGTTGAGTGGTAGAGGGAGATGAGTGGTAGAGTGAGATGAGTGGTAGAGTGAGATGAGTGGTAGAGGGAGTTGAGTGAGATGAGTGGTAGAGTGAGTTGAGTGGTAGAGTGAGATGAGTGAGATGAGTGGTAGAGTGAGATGAGTGGTAGAGTGAGATGAGTGGTAGAGTGAGTTGAGTGGTAGAGTGAGTTGAGTGAGATGAGTGGTAGAGTGAGTTGAGTGAGTTGAGTGGTAGAGTGAGTTGAGTGAGTTGAGTGGTAGAGTGAGTTGAGTGGTAGAGTGAGATGAGTGAGATGAGTGGTAGAGTGAGATGAGTGGTAGAGTGAGTTGAGTGGTAGAGTGAGATGAGTGGTAGAGTGAGTTGAGTGGTAGAGTGAGATGAGTGGTAGAGTGAGTTGAGTGGTAGAGTGAGATGAGTGGTAGAGTGAGTTGAGTGGTAGAGTGAGATGAGTGGTAGAGTGAGTTGAGTGGTAGAGTGAGATGAGCGGTAGAGTGAGTTGAGTGAGTTGAGCGGTAGAGTGAGATGAGTGGTAGAGTGAGATGAGAGGTAGAGTGAGTTGAGTGGTAGAGTGAGATGAGTGGTAGAGTGAGTTGAGTGGTAGAGTGAGATGAGCGGTAGAGTGAGTTGAGTGAGTTGAGCGGTAGAGTGAGATGAGTGGTAGAGTGAGATGAGTGGTAGAGTGAGATGAGCGGTAGAGGGAGATGAGCGGTAGAGTGAGATGAGCGGTAGAGGGAGATGAGCGGTAGAGGGAGATGAGTGGTAGAGTGAGATGAGAGGTAGAGGGAGTTGAGAGGTAGAGTGAGTTGAGTGATAGAGTGAGTTGAGCGGTAGAGTGAGATGAGCGGTAGAGTGAGTTGAGTGGTAGAGTGAGATGAGAGGTAGAGGGAGTTGAGAGGTAGAGTGAGTTGAGTGATAGAGTGAGTTGAGCGGTAGAGTGAGATGAGTGGTAGAGGGAGTTGAGTGATAGAGTGAGTTGAGTGGTAGAGTGAGATGAGCTGCTGAAGAGGCGGTGGGCTGCTGTGTCGTTGTGTGGCCTGTACGTACATGTGACCTCATGGTACAGTGAGCTCCAAAAGTATTGGGACAGTGACACATTTCTTGTTTTGTGTTTTTGGCCCTGTACTCCAGCAGGTGTACTCCAGCTTTAATTGGAGGGTATTTTCTCAGTCATATCGAGTGAACCGTTTAGAAATTACACCACTTTTTGTATGTAGTCCCCAACATTTTAAGAGTATTGGGACAAATTCCCTTATGTGTGTTAAAGTTGAGTATTTGGTCCTATATTCCTAGCATGCAATGACAACATCAAGCATGTGACTTTACTAACTTGCTGGATGCATTTGCTGTTTGTTTTGGTTGTGTTAGATTATTTTGTGCCCGATAGAAATGAATGGTAAATAATGTATTGTGTCATTTTGGAGTCGCTTTTATTGTAAATAAGAATAGAATATGTTTCAAAACACTTCTACATTAATGTGGATGATTACGGATAATCCTGAATGAATCGTGAATAACGATGAGTGACAAAGTTACAGACGCACAAATATCATACCCCCAACTCATGCTAACCTCACCATATTTTATGCCTCGGTAACTTTCTTACTCATCGTTATTCAGGATTAATTCAGGATGATCCGTAAATCATCCACATGAATATTAATAGGGTTTGGAAACATTGCACTTTGACCTCATAGCATTATGATTTCAAACACAAACGTGCTGGAGGTCTGTAAGTGTTACGTCATAAACACTCCCCGATCACTCGGGACAACAACAGGTGTTACGTCATAAACACTCCCCGATCACTAGGGACAACAACAGGTGTTACGTCATAAACACTCCCCGATCACTCGGGACAACAACAGGTGTTACGTCATAAACACTCCCCGATCACTCGGGACAACAACAGGTGTTACGTCATAAACACTCCCCGATCACTCGGGACAACAACAGGTGTTACGTCATAAACACTCCCCGACCACTCGGGACAACAACAGGTGTTACGTCATAAACACTCCCCGATCACTCGGGACAACAACAGGTGTTACGTCATAAACACTCCCTGATCACTCGGGACAACAACAGGTGTTACGTCATAAACACTCCCCGATCACTCGGGACAACAACAGGTGTTACGTCATAAACACTCCCCGATCACTCGGGACAACAACAGGTGTTACGTCATAAACACTCCCCTATCACTCGGGACAACAACAGGTGTTACGTCATAAAAACACTCCCCAACCACTCGGGACAACAACAGGTGTTACGTCATAAACACTCCCCAATCACTCGGGACAACAACAGGTGTTACGTCATAAACACTCCCCGATCACTCGGGACAACAACAGGTGTTACGTCATAAACACTCCCCAACCACTCGGGACAACAACAGGTGTTACGTCATAAACACTCCCCGATCACTCGGGACAACAACAGGTGTTACGTCATAAACACTCCCCGATCACTCGGGACAACAACAGGTGAAATGTCTTGTAGTAAGGATTTTCTTTGAATACAGTATATTTGGTACAGTGGAATGAGCCAAACACTCCAGTATAGAATATGAAAATATCTTGGGGTTTTCTGTCCCAACCACTCCAGTATAGAATATGAAAATATCTTGGGGCTTTCTGTCCCAACCACTCCAGTATAGAATATGAAAATATCTTGAGGCTTTCTGTCCCAACCACCAAGATAGAATATGAAAATATCTTGGGGCTTTCTGTCCCAACTACTCCAGTATAGAATATGAAAATATCTTGGGGCTTTCTGTCCCAACCATTCCAGTATAGAATATAGAAATATCTTGGGGCTTTCTGTCCCAACCACTCCAGTATAGAATATGAAAATATCTTGGGGCTTTCTGTCCCAACCACTCCAGTATAGAATATGAAAATATCTTGGGGCTTTCTGTCCCAACCACTCCAGTATAGAATATGAAAATATCTTGGGGCTTTCTGTCCCAACCACTCCAGTATAGAATATGAAAATATCTTGAGGCTTTCTGTCCCAACCACCAAGATAGAATATGAAAATATCTTGGGGCTTTCTGTCCCAACCATTCCAGTATAGAATATGAAAATATCTTGAGGCTTTCTGTCCCAACCACCAAGATAGAATATGAAAATATCTTGGGGCTTTCTGTCCCAACCACTCCAGTATAGAATATGAAAATATCTTGGGGCTTTCTGTCCCAACCACTCCAGTATAGAATATGAAAATATCTTGGGGCTTTCTGTCCCAACCACTCCAGTATAGAATATGAAAATATCTTGGGGCTTTCTGTCCCAACCATTCCAGTATAGAATATAGAAATATCTTGGGGCTTTCTGTCCCCCACAGCAATATAAAAGCTTTCTATCCATGACCATTAGAAACAATATTTTATGTAAGTGTTTATATTCTTATATTAATGAATTGGACACTTCAATAATGTATTTAACATGTACAGTACCATTTGTCATTTGGATAAGAATATTAGGTTTACACACCCACGATTAGCATTAGGTCTACACACACACGATTAGCATTAGGTCTACACACCCACAATTAGCATTAGGTCTACACACCCACGATTAGCATTAGGTTTACCACACCCACGATTAGCATTAGGTTTACCACACCCACGATTAGCATTAGGTCTACACACCGACGATTAGCATTAGGTTTACACACCCACGATTAGCATTAGGTTTACACACCCACGATTAGCATTAGGTTACCACACCCACGATTAGCATTAGGTTTGCACACCCACGATTAGCATTAGGTCTACACACCCACGATTAGCATTAGGTCTACACATCCACGATTAGCATTAGGTCTACACACCCACGATTAGTATTAGGTCTACACACCCACGATTAGCATTAGGTCTACACACCCACGATTAGCATTAGGTTTACACACCCACGATTAGCATTAGGTCTACACCCCCACGATTAGCATTAGGTCTACACATCCACGATTAGCATTAGGTCTACACACCCACGATTAGCATTAGGTCTACACACCCACGATTAGCATTAGGTCTACACACCCACGATTAGCATTAGGTCTACACACCCACGATTAGCATTAGGTCTACACACCCACGATTAGCATTAGGTTTACACACCCACGATTAGCATTAGGTCTACACCCCCACGATTAGCATTAGGTCTACACAACCACGATTAGCATTAGGTCTACACCCCCACGATTAGCATTAGGTCTACACACCCACGATTAGCATTAGGTCTACACACCCACGATTAGCATCGACATATCAGCATCCATCCTGTTAGACACATCAGCATTCCCAGGTCATCTACCCTGTTAGACACATCAGCGTTCCCAGGTCATCTATCCTCTTAGACACATCAGCGTTCCCAGGTCATCTATCCTCTTAGACACATCAGCGTTCCCAGGTCATCCTTCCTCTTAGACACATCAGCGTTCCCAGGTCATCCTCTTAGACACATCAGCGTTCCCAGGTCATCCTCTTAGACACATCAGCGTTCCCAGGTCATCCTCTTAGACACATCAGCATTCCCAGGTCATCCTTCCTCTTAGACACATCAGCATTCCCAGGTCATCCTTCCTCTTAGACACATCAGCGTTCCCAGGTCATCCTTCCTCTTAGACACACCAGCGTTCCCAGGTCATCCTTCCTGTTAGACACATCAGCGTTCCCAGGTCATCTATCCTCTTAGACACATCAGCGTTCCCAGGTCATCCTTCCTCTTAGACACATCAGCGTTCCCAGGTCATCCTCTTAGACACATCAGCGTTCCCAGGTCATCCTCTTAGACACATCAGCGTTCCCAGGTCATCCTCTTAGACACATCAGCGTTCCCAGGTCATCTATCCTCTTAGACACATCAGCGTTCCCAGGTCATCCTTCCTCTTAGACACATCAGTGTTCCGAGGTCATCCTTCCTCTTAGACACATCAGCGTTCCCAGGTCATCTACCCTGTTAGACACATCAGCGTTCCCAGGTCATCTATCCTCTTAGACACATCAGCGTTCCCAGGTCATCTATCCTCTTAGACACATCAGCGTTCCCAGGTCATCCTTCCTCTTAGACACATCAGCGTTCCCAGGTCATCCTCTTAGACACATCAGCGTTCCCAGGTCATCCTCTTAGACACATCAGCATTCCCAGGTCATCTATCCTCTTAGACACATCAGCGTTCCCAGGTCATCCTTCCTGTTAGACAGATCATCGTTCCCAGGTCATCCTTCCTCTTAGACATATCAGCGTTCCCAGGTCATCCTTCCTGTTAGACACATCAGCGTTCCCAGGTCATCCTTCCTCTTAGACACATCAGCGTTCCCAGGTCATCCATCCTGTTAGACACATCAGCGTTCCCAGGTCATCCTTCCTCTTAGACACATCAGTGTTCCCAGGTCATCTATCCTGTTAGACACATCAGCGTTCCCAGGTCATCCTTCCTGTTAGACACATCAGCGTTCCCAGGTCATCCATCCTGTTAGACACATCAGCGTTCCCAGGTCATCCATCCTGTAAAACACATCAGCGTTCCCAGGTCATCCATCCTCTTAGACACATCAGCTTTCCCAGGTCATCCTTCCTCTTAGACACATCAGCGTTCCCAGGTCATCCTTCCTCTTAGACACATCAGCGTTCCCAGTTTATCTATCCTGTTAGACACATCAGCGTTCCCAGGTCATCCATCCTGTTAGACACATCAGCGTTCCCAGGTCATCCTCTTAGACACATCAGCGTTCCCAGGTCATCCTTCCTGTTAGACACATCAGCGTTCCCAGGTCATCTATCCTGTTAGACATATCAGCGTTCCCAGGTCATCTACCCTGTTAGACACATCAGCGTTCCCAGGTCATCTATCCTGTTAGACACATCAGCGTTCCCAGGTCATCTATCCTCTTAGACACATCAGCGTTCCCAGGTCATCCTTCCTCTTAGACACATCAGCGTTCCCAGGTCATCCTCTTAGACACATCAGCGTTCCCAGGTCATCCTGTTAGACACATCAGCGTTCCCAGGTCATCCTGTTAGACACATCAGCGTTCCCAGGTCATCCTTCCTCTTAGACACATCAGCGTTCCCAGGTCATCCTCTTAGACACATCAGCGTTCCCAGGTCATCCTGTTAGACACATCAGCGTTCCCAGGTCATCCTTCCTCTTAGACACATCAGCATTCCCAGGTCATCCTTCCTCTTAGACACATCAGCGCTCCCAGGTCATCCTTCCTCTTAGACACATCAGCGTTCCCAGGTCATCCTTCCTCTTAGACACATCAGCGTTCCCAGGTCATCTACCCTGTTAGACACATCAGCGTTCCCAGGTCATCTATCCTCTTAGACACATCAGCGTTCCCAGGTCATCTATCCTCTTAGACACATCAGCGTTCCCAGGTCATCCTTCCTCTTAGACACATCAGCGTTCCCAGGTCATCCTCTTAGACACATCAGCGTTCCCAGGTCATCCTCTTAGACACATCAGCGTTCCCAGGTCATCTATCCTCTTAGACACATCAGCGTTCCCAGGTCATCCTTCCTCTTAGACACATCAGCGTTCCCAGGTCATCCTTCCTCTTAGACACATCAGCGTTCCCAGGTCATCCATCCTGTAAAACACATCAGCGTTCCCAGGTCATCCATCCTCTTAGACACATCAGCTTTCCCAGGTCATCCTTCCTCTTAGACACATCAGCGTTCCCAGGTCATCCTTCCTCTTAGACACATCAGCGTTCCCAGTTTATCTATCCTGTTAGACACATCAGCGTTCCCAGGTCATCCATCCTGTTAGACACATCAGCGTTCCCAGGTCATCCTCTTAGACACATCAGCGTTCCCAGGTCATCCTTCCTGTTAGACACATCAGCGTTCCCAGGTCATCTATCCTGTTAGACATATCAGCGTTCCCAGGTCATCTACCCTGTTAGACACATCAGCGTTCCCAGGTCATCTATCCTGTTAGACACATCAGCGTTCCCAGGTCATCTATCCTCTTAGACACATCAGCGTTCCCAGGTCATCCTTCCTCTTAGACACATCAGCGTTCCCAGGTCATCCTCTTAGACACATCAGCGTTCCCAGGTCATCCTGTTAGACACATCAGCGTTCCCAGGTCATCCTGTTAGACACATCAGCGTTCCCAGGTCATCCTTCCTCTTAGACACATCAGCGTTCCCAGGTCATCCTCTTAGACACATCAGCGTTCCCAGGTCATCCTGTTAGACACATCAGAGTTCCCAGGTCATCCTCTTAGACACATCAGCGTTCCCAGGTCATCTATCCTCTTAGACACATCAGCGTTCCCAGGTCATCCATCCTCTTAGACACATCAGCGTTCCCAGGTCATCCTTCCTCTTAGACACATCAGTGTTCCCAGGTCATCTATCCTGTTAGACACATCAGCGTTCCCAGGTCATCCATCCTGTTAGACACATCAGCGTTCCCAGGTCATCTATCCTGTTAGACACATCAGCGTTCCCAGGTCATCCTGTTAGACACATCAGCGTTCCCAGGTCATCTATCCTGTTAGACACATCAGCGTTCCCAGGTCATCCTTCCTGTTGGACACATCAGCGTTCCCAGGTCATCTATCCTGTTAGACACATCAGCGTTCCCAGGTCCTCCTTCCTCTTAGACACATCAGCGTTCCCAGGTCATCCTGTTAGACACATCAGCATTCCCAGGTCATCCTGTTAGACACATCAGCGTTCCCAGGTCATCTATCCTGTTAGACATATCAGCGTTCCCAGGTCATCCTTCCTCTTAGACACATCAGCGTTCCCAGGTCATCCTTCCTCTTAGACACATCAGCGTTCCCAGGTCATCCTTCCTCTTAGACACATCAGCGTTCCCAGGTCATCCTTCCTCTTAGACACATCAGCGTTCCCAGGTCATCCTTCCTCTTAGACACATCAGCGTTCCCAGGTCATCTATCCTGTTAGACACATCAGCGTTCCCAGGTCATCCATCCTGTTAGACACATCAGCGTTCCCAGGTCATCCTTCCTCTTAGACACATCAGTGTTCCCAGGTCATCCTGTTAGACACATCAGCGTTCCCAGGTCATCCTGTTAGACACATCAGCGTTCCCAGGTCATCCTGTTAGACACATCAGCATTCCCAGGTCATCTATCCTGTTAGACATATCAGCATTCCCAGGTCTTCCTGTTAGACACATCAGCATTCCCAGGTCATCTATCCTGTTAGACACATCAGCGTTCCCAGGTCATCTATCCTGTTAGACACATCAGCGTTCCCAGGTCATCTATCCTGTTAGACACATCAGCGTTCCCAGGTCATCCATCCTGTTAGACACATCAGCGTTCCCAGGTCATCTATCCTGTTAGACACATCAGCGTTCCCAGGTCATCTATCCTGTTAGACACATCAGCGTTCCCAGGTCATCTATCCTGTTAGACACATCAGCGTTCCCAGGTCATCCTCTTAGACACATCAGCGTTCCCAGGTCATCCTTCCTCTTAGGCACATCAGCGTTCCCAGGTCATCTATCCTGTTAGACACATCAGCGTTCCCAGGTCATCCTTCCTCTTAGACACATCAGCGTTCCCAGGTCATCCATCCTCTTAGACACATCAGCGTTCCCAGGTCATCCTCTTAGAAACATCAGCGTTCCCAGGTCATCTATCCTGTTAGACACATCAGCGTTCCCAGGTCATCTATCCTCTTAGACACATCAGCGTTCCCAGGTCATCCTTCCTCTTAGACACATCAGCGTTCCCAGGTCATCTATCCTGTTAGACACATCAGCGTTCCCAGGTCATCCTTCCTGTTAGACACATCAGCGTTCCCAGGTCATCCATCCTCTTAGACACATCAGCGTTCCCAGGTCATCTATCCTCTTAGACACATCAGCGTTCCCAGGTCATCCTTCCTCTTAGACATATCAGCGTTCCCAGGTCATCCTCTTAGAAACATCAGCGTTCCCAGGTCATCTATTTTGTTAGACACATCAGCGTTCCCAGGTCATCCATCCTCTTAGACATATCAGCGTTCCCAGGTCATCCTTCCTCTTAGACACATCAGCGTTCCCAGGTCATCCTGTTAGACACATCAGCTTTCCCAGGTCATCCTTCCTCTTAGACACATCAGCGTTCCCAGGTCATCCATCCTGTTAGACACATCAGCGTTCCCAGGTCATCCTTCCTCTTAGACACATCAGCGTTCCCAGGTCATCCTTCCTCTTAGACACATCAGTGTTCCCAGGTCATCCTGTTAGACACATCAGCGTTCCCAGGTCATCCTGTTAGACACATCAGCGTTCCCAGGTCATCCTGTTAGACACATCAGCATTCCCAGGTCATCTATCCTGTTAGACATATCAGCATTCCCAGGTCTTCCTGTTAGACACATCAGCATTCCCAGGTCATCTATCCTGTTAGACACATCAGCGTTCCCAGGTCATCTATCCTGTTAGACACATCAGCGTTCCCAGGTCATCTATCCTGTTAGACACATCAGCGTTCCCAGGTCATCCATCCTGTTAGACACATCAGCGTTCCCAGGTCATCTATCCTGTTAGACACATCAGCGTTCCCAGGTCATCTATCCTGTTAGACACATCAGCGTTCCCAGGTCATCTATCCTGTTAGACACATCAGCGTTCCCAGGTCATCCTCTTAGACACATCAGCGTTCCCAGGTCATCCTTCCTCTTAGACACATCAGCGTTCCCAGGTCATCTATCCTGTTAGACACATCAGCGTTCCCAGGTCATCCTTCCTCTTAGACACATCAGCGTTCCCAGGTCATCCATCCTCTTAGACACATCAGCGTTCCCAGGTCATCCTCTTAGAAACATCAGCGTTCCCAGGTCATCTATCCTGTTAGACACATCAGCGTTCCCAGGTCATCTATCCTCTTAGACACATCAGCGTTCCCAGGTCATCCTTCCTCTTAGACACATCAGCGTTCCCAGGTCATCTATCCTGTTAGACACATCAGCGTTCCCAGGTCATCCTTCCTGTTAGACACATCAGCGTTCCCAGGTCATCCATCCTCTTAGACACATCAGCGTTCCCAGGTCATCTATCCTCTTAGACACATCAGCGTTCCCAGGTCATCCTGTTAGACACATCAGCGTTCCCAGGTCATCCTTCCTGTTAGACACATCAGCGTTCCCAGGTCATCCATCTTAGACACATCAGCGTTCCCAGGTCATCTATCCTCTTAGACACATCAGCGTTCCCAGGTCATCCTGTTAGACACATCAGCGTTCCCAGGTCATCCTGTTAGACACATCAGCGTTCCCAGGTCATCTATCCTCTTAGACACATCAGCGTTCCCAGGTCATCCTTCCTCTTAGACACATCAGCGTTCCCAGGTCATCCTGTTAGACACATCAGCGTTCCCAGGTCATCCTGTTAGACACATCAGCGTTCCCAGGTCATCCTGTTAGACACATCAGCGTTCCCAGGTCATCCTTCCTGTTAGACACATCAGCGTTCCCAGGTCATCCTTCCTCTTAGACACATCAGCGTTCCCAGGTCATCCTTCCTCTTAGACACATCAGCGTTCCCAGGTCATCCTCTTAGACACATCAGCGTTCCCAGGTCATCCATCCTCTTAGACACATCAGCGTTCCCAGGTCATCCTCTTAGACACATCAGCGTTCCCAGGTCATCCTTCCTCTTAGACACATCAGCGTTCCCAGGTCATCCTGTTAGACACATCAGCTTTCCCAGGTCATCCTTCCTCTTAGACACATCAGCGTTCCCAGGTCATCCATCCTGTTAGACACATCAGCGTTCCCAGGTCATCCATCCTGTTAGACACATCAGCGTTCCCAGGTCATCCTTCCTCTTAGACACATCAGCGTTCCCAGGTCATCCTTCCTCTTAGACACATCAGCGTTCCCAGGTCATCTATCCTGTTAGACACATCAGCGTTCCCAGGTCATCCTTCCTCTTAGACATATCAGCGTTCCCAGGTCATCCTCTTAGAAACATCAGCGTTCCCAGGTCATCTATTTTGTTAGACACATCAGCGTTCCCAGGTCATCCATCCTCTTAGACATATCAGCGTTCCCAGGTCATCCTTCCTCTTAGACACATCAGCGTTCCCAGGTCATCTATCCTGTTAGACACATCAGCGTTCCCAGGTCATCCTTCCTCTTAGACACATCAGCGTTCCCAGGTCATCCTTCCTGTTAGACACATCAGCATTCCCAGGTCATCCTCTTAGACACATCAGCGTTCCCAGGTCATCCTGTTAGACACATCAGCGTTCCCAGGTCATCCTGTTAGACACATCAGCGTTCCCTAGTCATCCTTCCTCTTAGACACATCAGCGTTCCCAGGTCATCCTTCCTCTTAGACACATCAGCATTCCCAGGTCATCCTGTTAGACACATCAGTGTTCCCAGGTCATCCTGTTAGACACATCAGCGTTCCCAGGTCATCCTTCCTCTTAGACACATCAGCGTTCCCAGGTCATCCTCTTAGACACATCAGCGTTCCCAGGTCATCCTCTTAGACACATCAGCGTTCCCAGGTCATCCATCCTCTTAGACACATCAGCGTTCCCAGGTCATCCTTCCTCTTAGACATATCAGCATTCCCAGGTCATCCTGTTAGACACATCAGTGTTCCCAGGTCATCCTCTTAGACACATCAGCGTTCCCAGGTCATCCTTCCTCTTAGACACATCAGCGTTCCCAGGTCATCCTCTTAGAAACATCAGCGTTCCCAGGTCATCCATCCTCTTAGACACATCAGCGTTCCCAGGTCATCCTTCCTCTTAGACACATCAGCGTTCCCAGGTCATCTATCCTGTTAGACACATCAGCGTTCCCAGGTCATCCTTCCTCTTAGACACATCAGCGTTCCCAGGTCATCCATCCTCTTAGACACATCAGCGTTCCCAGGTCATCCTGTTAGACACATCAGCGTTCCCAGGTCATCCTTCCTCTTAGACACATCAGCGTTCCCAGGTCATCCATCCTCTTAAACACATCAGCGTTCCCAGGTCATCCATCCTGTTAAACACATCAGCGTTCCCAGGTCATCCTTCCTCTTAGACACATCAGCGTTCCCAGGTCATCCTTCCTCTTAGACACATCAGCGTTCCCAGGTCATCCTGTTAGACACATCAGCGTTCCCAGGTCATCCTGTTAGACATATCAGCGTTCCCAGGTCATCCTTCCTGTTAGACACATCAGCGTTCCCAGGTCATCCTGTTAGACACATCAGCGTTCCCAGGTCATCCATCCTGTTAGACACATTAGTGTTCCCAGGTCATCCTTCCTGTTAGACACATCAGCGTTCCCAGGTCATCCTGTTAGACACATCAGCGTTCCCAGGTCATCCTGTTAGACACATCAGCGTTCCCAGGTCATCCTTCCTCTTAGACACACCAGCGTTCCCAGGTCATCCTTCCTCTTAGACACATCAGCGTTCCCAGGTCATCCATCCTCTTAGACACATCAGCGTTCCCAGGTCATCCTGTTAGACACATCAGCGTTCCCAGGTCATCCTGTTAGACACATCAGCGTTCCCAGGTCATCCTGTTAGACACATCAGCGTTCCCAGGTCATCCTCTTAGACACATCAGCGTTCCCAGGTCATCCATCCTGTTAGACACATCAGTGTTCCCAGGTCATCCTTCCTCTTAGACATATCAGCGTTCCCAGGTCATCCTTCCTCTTAGACACATTAGCGTTCCCAGGTCATCCTCTTAGAAACATCAGCGTTCCCAGGTCATCCTTCCGCTTAGACACATCAGCGTTCCCAGGTCATCCTCTTAGAAACATCAGCGTTCCCAGGTCATCCTTCCTCTTAGACACATCAGCGTTCCCAGGTCATCCTCTTAGAAACATCAGCGTTCCCAGGTCATCCATCCTCTTAGACACATCAGCGTTCCCAGGTCATCCTTCCTCTTAGACACATCAGCGTTCCCAGGTCATCTATCCTGTTAGACACATCAGCGTTCCCAGGTCATCCTTCCTCTTAGACACATCAGCGTTCCCAGGTCATCCTTCCTGTTAGACACATCAGCATTCCCAGGTCATCCTCTTAGACACATCAGCGTTCCCAGGTCATCCTGTTAGACACATCAGCGTTCCCAGGTCATCCTGTTAGACACATCAGCGTTCCCAGGTCATCCTGTTAGACACATCAGCGTTCCCAGGTCATCCTTCCTCTTAGACACATCAGCGTTCCCAGGTCATCCTTCCTCTTAGACACATCAGCATTCCCAGGTCATCCTGTTAGACACATCAGTGTTCCCAGGTCATCCTGTTAGACACATCAGCGTTCCCAGGTCATCCTTCCTCTTAGACATATCAGCGTTCCCAGGTCATCCTCTTAGACACATCAGCGTTCCCAGGTCATCCTGTTAGACACATCAGCGTTCCCAGGTCATCCATCCTCTTAGACACATCAGCGTTCCCAGGTCATCCTGTTAGACACATCAGCGTTCCCAGGTCATCCTTCCTGTTAGACACATCAGCGTTCCCAGGTCATCCTGTTAGACACATCAGCGTTCCCAGGTCATCCTTCCTCTTAGACACATCAGCGTTCCCAGGTCATCCTTCCTCTTAGACATATCAGTGTTCCCAGGTCATCCTTCCTCTTAGACACATCAGCGTTCCCAGGTCATCCTCTTAGACACATCAGCGTTCCCAGGTCATCCATCCTGTTAGACACATCAGTGTTCCCAGGTCATCCTTCCTCTTAGACACATCAGCGTTCCCAGGTCATCCTTCCTCTTAGACATATCAGTGTTCCCAGGTCATCCTTCCTCTTAGACACATCAGCGTTCCCAGGTCATCCTTCCTCTTAGACACATCAGCGTTCCCAGGTCATCCATCCTGTTAAACACATCAGCGTTCCCAGGTCATCCATCCTGTTAGACACATCAGCGTTCCCAGGTCATCTATCCTCTTAGACACATCAGCGTTCCCAGGTCATCCTGTTAGACACATCTGCGTTCCCAGGTCATCCTGTTAGACACATCAGCGTTCCCAGGTCATCCATCCTGTTAAACACATCAGCATTCCCAGGTCATCCTTCCTGTTAGACATATCAGCGTTCCCAGGTCATCCTTCCTCTTAGACACATCAGCGTTCCCAGGTCATCCTTCCTCTTAGACACATCAGCATTCCCAGGTCATCCTTCCTCTTAGACACATCAGCGTTCCCAGGTCATCCTTCCTCTTAGACACATCAGCGTTCCCAGGTCATCCTTCCTCTTAGACACACCAGCGTTCCCAGGTCATCCTGTTAGACACATCAGCGTTCCCAGGTCATCCATCCTGTTAAACACATCAGCGTTCCCAGGTCATCCATCCTGTTAAACACATCAGCGTTCCCAGGTCATCCTTCCTCTTAGACACATCAGCGTTCCCAGGTCATCCTTCCTCTTAGACACATCAGCGTTCCCAGGTCATCCATCCTGTTAAACACATCAGCGTTCCCAGGTCATCCATCCTGTTAAACACATCAGCGTTCCCAGGTCATCCATCCTGTTAGACACATCAGCGTTCCCAGGTCATCCTTCCTCTTAGACACATCAGCGTTCCCAGGTCATCTATCCTCTTAGACACATCAGCGTTCCCAGGTCATCCTCTTAGACACATCAGCGTTCCCAGGTCATCCTGTTAGACACATCAGCGTTCCCAGGTCATCCTCTTAGACACACCAGCGTTCCCAGGTCATCCTGTTAGACACATCAGCGTTCCCAGGTCATCCATCCTGTTAAACACATCAGCGTTCCCAGGTCATCCATCCTGTTAGACACATCAGCGTTCCCAGGTCATCCTTCCTCTTAGACACATCAGCGTTCCCAGGTCATCTATCCTCTTAGACACATCAGCGTTCCCAGGTCATCCTCTTAGACACATCAGCGTTCCCAGGTCATCCTCTTAGACACATCAGCGTTCCCAGGTCATCCTTCCTCTTAGACACATCAGCGTTCCCAGGTCATCTATCCTCTTAGACACATCAGCGTTCCCAGGTCATCCTCTTAGACACATCAGCGTTCCCAGGTCATCTATCCTCTTAGACACATCAGCGTTCCCAGGTCATCCTCTTAGACACATCAGCGTTCCCAGGTCATCCATCTTGGACATATCAGCGTTCCCAGGTCATCCATCTTGGACACATCAGCGTTCCCAGGTCATCCATCTTGGACATATCAGCGTTCCCAGGTCATCTATCTTGGACACATCAGCGTTCCCAGGTCATCCATCTTGGACACATCAGCGTTCCCAGGTCATCCATCTTAGACACATCAGCGTTCCCAGGTCATCCTTCCTCTTAGACACATCAGCGTTCCCAGGTCATCTATCCTCTTAGACACATCAGCGTTCCCAGGTCATCCTCTTAGACACATCAGCGTTCCCAGGTCATCCTGTTAGACACATCAGCGTTCCCAGGTCATCCTCTTAGACACACCAGCGTTCCCAGGTCATCCTGTTAGACACATCAGCGTTCCCAGGTCATCCATCCTGTTAAACACATCAGCGTTCCCAGGTCATCCATCCTGTTAGACACATCAGCGTTCCCAGGTCATCCTTCCTCTTAGACACATCAGCGTTCCCAGGTCATCTATCCTCTTAGACACATCAGCGTTCCCAGGTCATCCTCTTAGACACATCAGCGTTCCCAGGTCATCCTCTTAGACACATCAGCGTTCCCAGGTCATCCTTCCTCTTAGACACATCAGCGTTCCCAGGTCATCTATCCTCTTAGACACATCAGCGTTCCCAGGTCATCCTCTTAGACACATCAGCGTTCCCAGGTCATCTATCCTCTTAGACACATCAGCGTTCCCAGGTCATCCTCTTAGACACATCAGCGTTCCCAGGTCATCCATCTTGGACATATCAGCGTTCCCAGGTCATCCATCTTGGACACATCAGCGTTCCCAGGTCATCCATCTTGGACATATCAGCGTTCCCAGGTCATCTATCTTGGACACATCAGCGTTCCCAGGTCATCCATCTTGGACACATCAGCGTTCCCAGGTCATCCATCTTAGACACATCAGCGTTCCCAGGTCATCCTTCCTCTTAGACACATCAGCGTTCCCAGGTCATCCATCTTAGACATTGATCGTACTTGAGAGGAATGAATTTACATGGTTGAGGACAGAATTGTTGGGATTAAACTACAATGACAACGAAGATTACTACTGATGCTACTTTTGTTGGTGTGGTGTAACAGCTACTAATGTCACTATTAACTATTGTTTTGGGCAGTTTGTACTACTGTTTGAAAATGTGACTGTTTAATTGGGGCGAGCCATTGGAACTACAGTATTATGGACGTCTGGTTTGATCTAACAGTTACTAACTATCCTGAGTCGCCGACAACTGCTTGGTCTTCATACGGATTTAAGAGAAGTGGACTAACGATGTACACAGCTTTGTATACAGGATCAGCACACACACTGGCTTTATCAAAAAAGATTTTGCACACAGTGCCTCTCCTCCAATCCTGCAACCCCCCCCAGCCTCCACTTCCTACTCCACCATGGCCACTCCTCTTCTAACCCCCCCTCCCTTACGTCCTACTCCACCATGGCCCCTCCTCTTCTAACCCCCCCTCCCTTACGTCCTACTCCACCATGGCCCCTCCTCTTCTAACCCCCCCTCCCTTACGTCCTACTCCACCATGGCCCCTCCTCTTCTAACCCCCCCTCCCTTACGTCCTACTCCACCATGGCCCCTCCTCTTCTAACCCCCCCTCCCTTACGTCCTACTCCACCATGGCCCCTCCTCTTCTAACCCCCCCCCCCCCTTACGTCATACTCCACCATGGCCCCTCCCCTTCTAACCCCCCCCCCCCCCCCCCCCCAGCCTCCACTTCCTACTCCACCATGGCCCCTCCTCTTCTAACCCCCCCCCCCCCCCCTTACGTCCTACTCCACCATGGCCCCTCCCCTTCTAACTCCCCCACACCACCACTCAGGACTTACCGCTTTCTGATTGGCTGGCCCAGAGCTGACGGGCAGAGACTCCGCCACCCGTTGTTCTACGTCACGTAATTCCCAATGCTCTGCGTGTTGCTTCGACTGCTTCTCCGATGCTCCATATTACAACCAGACTTATCAGGGCCGTTTGAATTCTCTCCCTGCTGTACGTTAATTCATCCTCCATATACCCTCTGCTCCACCGGATGTTGTCACGAGAGACAGGAAGGAGAGAGACAGGAAGGAGAAGTAGGTTGTCAGAGGAAGGAAAATGTCTTCTTGACGTTATTGTGATCTCTGTTGCACGTGTCAGCACTTATTGAATGAATGCTGTATTATAAACATGAATGTACGTAGAGTACTATCTCAATAACACATGTACTCTGGAATGAACCGTATTATAAACATGAATGTACGTAGAGTACTATCTCAATAACACATGTACTCTGGAATGGACCTGTATTATAAACATGAATGTACGTAGAGTACTATCTTAATAACACATGTACTCTGGAATGGACTGTATTACTATGTCTCTGTAACAACAAAAGGAACGGACAGAAATATAATGTTGTGTGTATGTCTCGGGATATGGAGGGGAGGGAGATAGTAATTGTAAATTTGTCAGTACATTAGTACATTACGTGTGCATCAGAGCAGGCATTATTTTGAAGATAAACATTTTATGGAATTTTGAATTTTAGCTGTATATACATACTGTAGGTATTTTTGTTTAAATTAAAATGCAGCGATATGAAATATCGCTCTTATAATATAAAATATGTTCTTGCTGTTGGAAAGATTGTGTGTTTTTATTCAGGTCTGAAACTTAACCCTGGAATCTATATTATGGGTGTGGAACAACTTAACCCTGGAACCTATATTATGGGTGTGGAACAACTTAACCCTGGAACCTATATTATGGGTGTGGAACAACTTAACCCTGGAATCTATATTATGGGTGTGGAACAACTTAACCCTGGAACCTATATTATGGGTGTGGAACAACTTAACCCTGGAACCTACAGTAGGGGATCTAATCAATCTGGACCACTGAAGTTACCCTCTTTACAGTAGGGGATCTAATCAATCTGGACCACTGAAGTTACCCTCTTTACAGTAGGGGATCTAATCAACCTGGACCGCTGAAGTTACCCTCTTTACAGTAGGGGATCTAATCAACCTGGACCGCTGAAGTTACCCTCTTTACAGTAGGGGATCTAATCAACCTGGACCACTGAAGTTACCCTCTTTACAGTAGGGGATCTAATCAATCTGGACCACTGAAGTTACCCTCTTTACAGTAGGGGATCTAATCAACCTGGACCGCTGAAGTTACCCTCTTTACAGTAGGGGCTCTAATCAACCTGGACCGCTGAAGTTACCCTCTTTACAGTAGGGGCTCTAATCAACCTGGACCGCTGAAGTTACCCTCTTTACAGTAGGGGATCTAATCAACCTGGACCACTGAAGTTACCCTCTTTACAGTAGGGGATCTAATCAATCTGGACCACTGAAGTTACCCTCTTTACAGTAGGGGATCTAATCAACCTGGACCGCTGAAGTTACCCTCTTTACAGTAGGGGCTCTAATCAACCTGGACCGCTGAAGTTACCCTCTTTACAGTAGGGGCTCTAATCAACCTGGACCGCTGAAGTTACCCTCTTTACAGTAGGGGATCTAATCAACCTGGACCGCTGAAGTTACCCTCTTTACAGTAGGGGATCTAATCAACCTGGACCGCTGAAGTTACCCTCTTTACAGTAGGGGATCTAATCAACCTGGACCGCTGAAGTTACCCTCTTTACAGTAGGGGCTCTAATCAACCTGGACCGCTGAAGTTACCCTCTTTACAGTAGGGGATCTAATCAACCTGGATCACTGAAGTTACCCTCTTTACAGTAGGGGATCTAATCAACCTGGACCACTGAAGTTACCCTCTTTACAGTAGGGGCTCTAATCAACCTGGACCGCTGAAGTTACCCTCTTTACAGTAGGGGATCTAATCAACCTGGACCGCTGAAGTTACCCTCTTTACAGTAGGGGCTCTAATCAACCTGGACCGCTGAAGTTACCCTCTTTACAGTAGGGGATCTAATCAACCTGGACCGCTGAAGTTACCCTCTTTACAGTAGGGGATCTAATCAACCTGGACCACTGAAGTTACCCTCTTTACAGTAGGGGATCTAATCAACCTGGACCGCTGAAGTTACCCTCTTTACAGTAGGGGATCTAATCAACCTGGACCACTGAAGTTACCCTCTTTACAGTAGGGGATCTAATCAACCTGGACCGCTGAAGGGTTGCAGATTACGCCATAGAAATGTAAAGTTAATTTCCCGATTGAGCCGACCTATGTAGCGTATTCCGTGAATACAGTCTACGCTCATGTGAGAACGCTGCCTTTAAATTACAATCATGCCGTAACGCTGAATTTCTGCCAGACGGATTGAATAGAGCCATAAGGTCAATTAATACCAACAACAACAAAAAACAATGTTATAAAATGAAATTCTAGTTCAGGTGTGTAATCTGTGTCTGTAAAACTGCTCCTTAACCCTACATTTGACTTAGCCTAACCTAAACCTATAAGCCTAGCCTAATACATAAACCTACTCAAATGGGAAAATGGACAAGGCAGTTGGCAGCTTTTTGAACGTATTTTGATGCTATACAAGGTTTAGGTTCCTGTTATAAACGATGGCATAATGCAACCTTATAATGATGGGTTATAGTTGGGTTATACAAATTGTGCTATGCTCTTGAGAAATGTATAAATTAGTGTATTGAAAGGGTCCATCTGTGATTGTTTCATCAATGTTTTGGACTTTTTAATAATTTACACACTTGAAGAATATAACTTATAAATGCCTCATGAGTTTAGTCCAGTTGTCATACCCCATCAGAACGCCATCAGAACGCCATCAGAACTCCTTCAGAACCCATCAGAACAACATCAGAACCACATCAGAACTACATCAGAACCCCATCAGAACCACATCAGAACCACATCAGAACCCCATCAGAACCCCATCAGAACTCCTTCAGAACCCATCAGAACTCCATCAGAACCACATCAGAACTCCATCAGAACTCCATCAGAACCCCATCAGAACCCCATCAGAACCACATCAGAACCCCATCAGAACTCCATCAGAACCACATCAGAACCACATCAGAACCCCACCAGAACCCCATCAGAACCCCATCAGAACCCATCAGAACCACACCAGAACCCCATCAGAACCCCATCAGAACCACATCAGAACCACATCAGAACCACATCAGAACCCCATCAGAACTCCATCAGAACCACATCAGAACTCCATCAGAACTCCATCAGAACCACATCAGAACCCCATCAGAACCCCATCAAAACCACATCAGAACCCCATCAGAACCATATCAGAACCCCATCAGAACTCCATCAGAACTCCATCAGAACCCCATCAGAACTCCATCAGAACCACATCAGAACCACATCAGAACTCCATCAGAACCCCATCAGAACCACATCAGAACCCCATCAGAACTCCATCAGAACCACATCAGAACCACATCAAAACCCCATCAGAACCACATCAGAACCCCATCAGAACCACATCAGAACCCCATCAGAACCACATCAAAACCACATCAGAACCCCATCAGAACCCCATCAGAACCCCATCAGAACTCCATCAGAACTCCATCAGAACTCAAAATATGTACTTGTTCAACTCAATTGTTAATTTTAAACATTGTTTAGCCTCTGAATATGGTTAAAATGAGCATTTTCCTTTTTGCTTATGGCGGAATACAGCTAAGTGAGT
The DNA here is from genome assembly GCF_029448725.1 of Salvelinus fontinalis. NCBI lineage: Eukaryota > Metazoa > Chordata > Actinopteri > Salmoniformes > Salmonidae > Salvelinus > Salvelinus fontinalis. The sequence continues at coordinate 51,559,601 of NC_074672.1, forward strand.
GAGGTTTAAGTGCCAGACTCGGTCTGTGGTGGTATGTAAACAGCTACGAAAAATACAGATGAAAACTCCTCTAGGTAGATAGTGTGGTCTACAGCTTATCATGAGATACTCTACCTCAGGTGAGAAAAACCTTGAGACTTCCTTAGATATCGTGCACCAGCTATTGTTTAGAAATATGCATAGGCTCCCGCCCCGTGTCTTACCAGAGGCTGCTGTTCTGTCCTGTGGATCTGGGTCGGGTATCTGAAGTAGTATATCCCTCCCGTCTGACTCGTTGAAGAAGAACTCTGTCCAATTTGAGGTGAATAATACCAGTTCTGATGTCCAGAAGCTCTTTCCGGTCCTAAGAGACGGTATCAGCAACATTATATACAAAACAAGTTACGAGCAATGCGAAAAATCTAACAATATAGCACGGTTGATTAAGGGGATGAGGAATAACTGTACTTTATCACATTGTCCTAGGCTATATGGACCTGAACAATAGGATAAATATTCACTTTCAGACTGATTTTCCAAATTATTAATATCAAGTGAACATTTATAAGCATTATTCACATAGGATGTATAATAGAATGACATTTCTATCAAATTCAAAAATGATTGAAAAGAAAAGTGATTTGTTATCAGTTCATTAATCGAATTCATTAATAAATTCAACAATGAATGACAATAAATAATTGAAATCAAATTAAAATGTTGATGCATAATAATGAGTTCATTACCTGAATGCATCTCTCTATAGCCGATAGAGCGTTAACAAAAATATTCATTCAAATATGATTAGGCCTCTCAAAGACTTAGGCCTTGTAGAAAGAGGGCCAATCAAGTTAGGTCTGCCAAATTAATGTAGCATTGGATAAAATACATAAATCCAGCCACGGAGTATAACCTTTCATCATCAAAAAAAGAGTTTTTTTTATAACATGCACAATTAGATCTATCTATCTACATCAATCTATATAGAGCAAGCTGGACTAAATTCGAGCCCAGTAACTTTGCTCACCGCATCCTCCTTTGACAGTCTCGTCCTGCTGCCACGAAAAGCCCCGACCTGCTGATCTGCTCGAAGTGTGTCCGTTCCTCTGGCGATGCTGGACATGTTGGCTGTTCTCGGCGGCGCGTCATCTCTTCGAACCCATTCCGTCGTGGTTATCGGTTGGCCTACGACTACTGGTAGTACCGGTCAAATGTAAGTTATGAATCGCAAATCACCATACAGCTGACACACTTCGATTTCATCAATCATTTTGATTCCAATTTAGTTGTCCAAAATACTGTCAACTTGCACCTGCGTCTTCGCTGATGAATGCCTTTATCTCTGGCCAGTCAATTGGTAAAATGACATTGTTTCGTCAATTAGTCGCTTCTAATAGAGCTGAAAATGTTGTAATAACCATGAATTGAACCGACTGTTTGTTTATTAACGAGGGACGTCCCACGTTTAACCTGGACAGATAAAAGTAGGAGTTTGCGCTGACTTCAGCCGTGACGGCATGAGAGAGAAATGAAACATCGTCGCCTGCAGGTGATACCTGTATTTCACTGTCCAATCCGAGGCTCGGACATGATCTGAGTCTGTCTGGTCTCTTGGGCATCAAATTGGGAAAGCCTCAAGGGAGAACACACAGTACCTTATAAACAAAGAGCCGCATATATTGGCCCAAAAATAACACATCTGATTTATTTTATTTAAATCGGGGTGTGGAGAAAAGTGAGGCGGGGTATCCGTTAAACAGTAATTCAACTTTGTCCGGCCTTACTGAGAATGGTATTGTGGTTTAATTGGTCTGTTGGTTTATTCAGTTGCTTGAGTTGCTTTCAACATCATTGCTGCCCGTTTTTAATCCTTAAAAAAGCTAAGATAAGTGGTAGAGGCAGAAGGGAACAATAATAAACTGTTCTGTTGCGACCTCCAGTTGGCTCCTCTTTCCAACACTAAGAGGCTCTTTCCAACACTAAGAGGCTCTTTCCAACACTAAGAGGCTCTTTCCAACACTAAGAGGCTCTTTCCAACACTAAGAGGCTCTTTCCAACACTAAGAGGTTTAAAAGTGTTGTTGTGATATAACGATTACCTCATTGAAAATGTATGCGAAGTTGATATTTGCCTGTAGAATTAATGGCCAAAAAATATGTATTTTCAACGTCCGGAAAGATAGGGAAAATACGTATTTTGAGCACCAAAATGCACCTGATTTCAACGTCCGGGGTAAAAAAAATAATTTAAAAAAATGATTTCATGTTGGGGTGGTACGCAATACTTTTCAGATCAGAGTTGTAGAAATTGGACTTGCATTATCTCCTAACAAACAGCAGGTGGTGCGCTACCTCAAAAGGCTACTTGTGGCTCGCTTTGAAAATACCCGAAGAAGGATGAACCGGAAGCAACCATTTTCTGCAGATGTTTTGAACCAAAATCGTGCAAAATCAAAACATCTAAATGTGAAATCAAATGTTTTATTTTCTCATGCAGTGGTTGGACATTATTTCTCTACTCTACCCGGTTTTTCTGTAAGTGTCTCGCCCAACGCGATCCCCAGTCATCATGGTAAGTGAAAGAGCATCTCATCATTTTCAGCATCTCCTCATATGGCATTGTCCATCTTCACAAAGCGGGATGATACGGCGATGTGTGTATGTGTGATTCTGCATCGCAAACCAGGTTTATATTCGTTATTCTAGTCATGGTCATTTCATGTTAAAAATACTGATATACATTCATTCATTAATTCGTTCATTTGATACCTGATGTTTTCAAATCCAAGTCAAATCAAAAAAACAAATCAAACACAAGCAGCCCGATTAAATATTGCCAACATTTTGCCCAATTATTGCCAACATTTGTTCAATTATTGGCAAAGAGCTGATCTGATTGGTAAAAATATGAATTTAGTGGAAGATCAGAATTGGGCTGCCAGTGTTAACGCCGAGCAAGAAGATGAGTACAGATTGGAATAATATACTTTTTTAATATGGATACCTAAAGCCTTAGTCAATCTATTATCTTTTCTTCTTTACTAAATACTGCTTCTTCCTCTCATCTTTGTTGACATGATCAGAATTGAGCTAATTTAGGCAATCATTACCATGGGCAAATACACACACACACACACACACACACACAAACACACACACACACACACACACACACACACACACACACACACACACACACACACACACATACACACACTCCGGATGTATCAAATGTTGCTTCTGCTCCTCTACCCCTCAGGACAGTCACAGTGAGGTATCAGACCTCGACCCAGCCCCTGGCCCTGAAAGACCTGTAGGACCCATGATGGAGGGGGACAACGCACCTGTCTACTGTGTATCAGACCTCGACCCAGCCCCTGGCCCTGAGAGACCTTTAGGACCCATGATGGAGGGGGACAACGCACCTGTCTACTGTGTATCAGACCTCGACCCAGCCCCTGGCCCTGAGAGACCTTTAGGACCCATGATGGAGGGGGACAACGCACCTGTCTACTGTGTATCAGACCTCGACCCAGCCCCTGGCCCTGAGAGACCTTTAGGACCCATGATGGAGGGGGACAACGCACCTGTCTACTGTGTCTGTCGCAAACCTGACATCAACTGCTTCATGATGTAACTGTCTGTCTGTCTGTCTGTCTGTCTGTCTGTCTGTCTGTCTGCCTGCCTATCTGTCTGTCTGTCTGTCTGTCTGCCTGCCTATCTGTCTGTCTTTCTACAGTCTCTATGTCTTTCTACTGCCTGCCTGTCTGTCTGTCTGTCTATTGTGTCTGTCTGCCTATCTGTCTGTCTTTCTACTGTCTGTCTGTCTTTCTACTGTCTGTCTGTCTTTCTCCTGCCTGCCTGTCTGTCTGTCTATTGTGTCTGTCTGCCTGCCTGTCTGTCTGTCTGTCTATTGTGTCTGTCTGCCTGCCTGCCTGTCTATTGTGTCTGTCTGCCTGTCTGTCTGTCTGTCTATTGTGTCTGCCTGTCTGTCTGTCTGCCTGCCTGCCTATCTGTCTGTCTTTCTACTGTCTGTCTTTCTTTCTACTGCCTGCCTGTCTGTCTGTCTGTCTATTGTGTCTGTCTGCCTGTCTGTCTGTCTGAACAAAGATGACAAACGACAGATGGACGGGTGGAACAGGCCTCTCATACCTGTGTTTCCCCTGTCTCTGTCTCTGCAGTGGTTGCGACTGCTGTAACGAGTGGTTTCACGGTGACTGCATCGGCATATTGGAGAAGGCAGCTAAAGTCATTCGGGTGTGGTACTGTGAGAAATGTCGCGGTAAGTCTGTCCTCTGTTTTAGTAAAGACGATGACCATCCAATGCAGACGTGTCGAGAAAAAGGGACAAACACGGAAAACCACTGCACTCCTTTTGTGATCTAAAAATGAAACGGCCAATGAAGCAGTTAAAGGGCCAATCTGTGATATGTACATCCAATCATTTAAACGAATTAAACCCACTGATTCTTGTGTTGTTATCTAGCCAAAGACGGGACCCTGGAGATAAAGTATCGTCCCAAGAAGACCAAGGAGAAGACGGAGAAGGAGACGGGAGACCAGGAGAAGACCGAGAAGGAGAAGGAGACGGGAGACCAGGAGAAGACCGAGAAGGAGACGGGAGACCAGGAGAAGACGGAGAAGGAGACGGGAGACCAGGAGAAGACAGAGAAGGAGAAGGAGACGGGAGACCAGGAGAAGACCGAGAAGGAGACGGGAGACCAGGAGAAGACCGAGAAGGAGACGGGAGACCAGGAGAAGACCGAGAAGGAGACGGGAGACCAGGAGAAGATGGAGAAGCAGCATCACACTCTAGACCTGAATATAGAACACCGCCGAGGGTCCCGGGTAACAACCAATAATTCACTGAATATATACGGCGCCTTCAGAAAGTATTCATACCCCTAGACATTTTCCACATTTTGTTTTATTACCCGAGCGCCTAAGAACAGTCCTTAGCCATGGTATATTGGCCATGGGGCGGCAGGTAGCCTAGTGGTTAGAGCGTTGGACTTGAAAGGTTGCAAGATCAAATCCCCCGAGCTGACAAGGTAAAAATCTGTCGTTCTGCCCCCTGAAACGAGGCAGTTAACCCACTGTTCCCCGGTAGGCCGTCATTGAAAATAAGAATTTGTTCTTAACTGACGTGCCTAGTTAAATAAAGGTAAAAAAAAAAAATATATATTATTTTTTTAATACCACATGCGTAATTGCTTAAATATGCCATCCATGACCTATAGAAATACATTTATAAATATGTTTTTACATTTTGAGTCAAACCATTCATTAACCATTAACAAATAATTTATAAATAATCTTGCATTGATAATAACTCATTTATAGCTGGTTTATAGGTTTGTTAAATAGTACATTATTAAATAATTTAAAATAGTGTTTATAAATGCGTAATTTACTATTTTGCTTTTTTTTTACATTTTCAAATGTAGGAATAATGATTAATAAATGGTAGAATGGTTGAAATCATATTGTGTCTGAACGGTCAAATCTGATTCCTGGCCATGTACCTTGTATCTGAACGGTCAAATCTGATTCCTGGCCATGCGCCTTGTGTCTGAACGGTCAAATCTGATTCCTGGCCATGTGTCTTGTGTCAGAACGGTCAAATCTGATTCCTGGCCATGTGTCTTGTGTCTGAACGGTCAAATCTGATTCCTGGCCATGCGCCTTGTGTCTGAACGGTCAAATCTGATTCCTGGCCATGCGCCTTGTGTCTGAACGGTCAAATCTGATTCCTGGCCTTGTGTCTGAACGGTCAAATCTGATATTTGCCCTCAAGTGGTTTTTAGACTGTTATTTGACATATCTTATTGCTTGTTAGCTGCTCTATTGACAGTTTGACAAGAACATGTGGTAGCTTGTTAATTATTTACAAACAAATGAGTGAATGTGTCAAAATCTAAACAGCTAGCTAGCTAGTGGACTGTTGTGGCTAGTGGACTGTTGTGGCTAGCTAGCTAGTGGACCGTTGTGGCTAGCTGGCTAGTGGACTGTTGTGGCTAGCTGGCTAGTCGACTGTTGTGGCTAGCTGGCTAGTGGACTGTTGTGGCTAGCTAGCTAGTGGACTGTTGTGGCTAGCTAGCTAGAGGACTGTTGTGGCTAGCTGGCTAGAGGATTGTTGTGGCTAGCTGGCTAGTGGACTGTTTTGGCTAGCTGGCTAGAGGACTGTTGTGGCTAGCTGGCTAGTGGACTGTTGTGGCTAGCTGGCTAGTGGACTGTTGTGGCTAGCTGGCTAGTGGACTGTTGTGGCTAGCTGGCTAGTGGACTGTTGTGGCTAGCTGGCTAGTCGACTGTTGTGGCTAGCTAGCTAGTGGACTGTTTTGGGTAGCTAGCTAGTGGACTGTTGTGGCTAGCTAGCTAGTCGACTGTTGTAGCTAGCTAGCTAGTGGACTGTTGTGGCTAGCTGGCTAGTGGACTGTTGTGGCTAGCTAGCTAGTGCACTGTTGTGGCTAGCTAGCTAGTGGACTGTTGTGGCTAGCTGGCTAGTGGACTGTTGTGGCTAGCTGGCTAGTGGACTGTTGTGGCTAGCTAGCTAGTCGACTGTTTTGGCTAGCTGGCTAGTGGACTGTTGTGGCTAGCTGGCTAGTGGACTGTTTTGGCTAGCTAGCTAGTCGACTGTTGTGGCTAGCTGGCTAGTGGACTGTTGTGGCTAGCTGGCTAGTCGACTGTTGTGGCTAGCTAGCTAGTGGACTGTTGTGGCTAGCTGGCTAGTCGACTGTTGTGGCTAGCTAGCTAGTGGACTGTTGTGGCTAGCTGGCTAGTCGAGTGTTGTGGCTAGCTGGCTAGTCGACTGTTGTGGCTAGCTAGCTAGTGGACTGTTTTGGGTAGCTAGCTAGTGGACTGTTGTGGCTAGCTAGCTAGTGGACTGTTGTGGCTAGCTAGCTAGTGGACTGTTGTGGCTAGCTGGCTAGTGGACTGTTGTGGCTAGCTAGCTAGTGCACTGTTGTGGCTAACTAGCTAGTGGACTGTTGTGGCTAGCTGGCTAGTGGACTGTTGTGGCTAGCTGGCTAGTGGACTGTTGTGGCTAGCTAGCTAGTCGACTGTTTTGGCTAGCTGGCTAGTGGACTGTTGTGGCTAGCTGGCTAGTGGACTGTTTTGGCTAGCTAGCTAGTCGACTGTTGTGGCTAGCTGGCTAGTGGACTGTTGTGGCTAGCTGGCTAGTCGACTGTTGTGGCTAGCTAGCTAGTGGACTGTTGTGGCTAGCTGGCTAGTCGACTGTTGTGGCTAGCTAGCTAGTGGACTGTTGTGGCTAGCTGGCTAGTCGAGTGTTGTGGCTAGCTGGCTAGTCGACTGTTGTGGCTAGCTAGCTAGTGGACTGTTTTGGGTAGCTAGCTAGTGGACTGTTGTGGCTAGCTAGCTAGTCGACTGTTGTGGCTAGCTAGCTAGTGGACTGTTGTGGCTAGCTGGCTAGTGGACTGTTGTGGCTAGCTAGCTAGTGCACTGTTGTGGCTAACTAGCTAGTGGACTGTTGTGGCTAGCTGGCTAGTGGACTGTTGTGGCTAGCTGGCTAGTGGACTGTTGTGGCTAGCTGGCTAGTGGACTGTTGTGGCTAGCTGGCTAGTGGACTGTTGTGGCTAGCTGGCTAGTGGACTGTTGTGGCTAGCTGGCTGGTGGACTGTTGTGGCTAGCTGGCTAGTGGACTGTTGTGGCTAGCTGGCTAGTGGACTGTTGTGGCTAGCTGGCTAGTGGACTGTTGTGGCTAGCTAGCTAGTGGACTGTTTTGGGTAGCTAGCTAGTGGACTGTTGTGGCTAGCTAGCTAGTCGACTGTTGTGGCTAGCTAGCTAGTGGACTGTTGTGGCTAGCTGGCTAGGGGACTGTTGTGGCTAGCTGGCTAGGGGACTGTTGTGGCTAGCTGGCTAGTGGACTGTTGTGGCTAGCTGGCTAGTGGACTGTTGTGGCTAGCTGGCTAGTCGACTGTTGTGGCTAGCTAGCTAGTCGACTGTTGTGGCTAGCTGGCTAGTCGACTGTTGTGGCTAGCTGGCTAGTCGACTGTTGTGGCTAGCTGGCTAGTCGACTGTTGTGGCTAGCTAGCTAGTCGACTGTTGTGGCTAGCTGGCTAGTCGACTGTTGTGGCTAGCTGGCTAGTTGACTGTTGTGGCTAGTGGACTGTTGTGGCTAGCTAGCTAGTCGACTGTTGTGGCTAGCTAGCTAGTGGACTGTTGTGGCTAGCTGGCTAGTCGACTGTTGTGGCTAGCTGGCTATTCGACTGTTGTGGCTAGCTGGCTAGTCGACTGTTGTGGCTAGCTAGCTAGTGGACTGTTGTGGCTAGCTAGCTAGTGGACTGTTTTGGGTAGCTAGCTAGTCGAGTGTTGTGGCTAGCTGGCTAGTCGACTGTTGTGGCTAGCTGGCTAGTCGACTGTTGTGGCTAGCTGGCTAGTCGAGTGTTGTGGCTAGCTGGCTAGTGGACTGTTGTGGCTAGCTGGCTAGTGGACTGTTGTGGCTAGCTGGCTAGTGGACTGTTGTGGCTAGCTGGCTGGTGGACTGTTGTGGCTAGCTGGCTAGTGGACTGTTGTGGCTAGCTGGCTAGTGGACTGTTGTGGCTAGCTGGCTAGTGGACTGTTGTGGCTAGCTGGCTAGTGGACTGTTGTGGCTAGCTAGCTAGTGGACCGTTGTGGCTAGCTGGCTAGTGGACTGTTGTGGCTAGCTGGCTAGTGGACTGTTGTGGCTAGCTAGCTAGTGGACTGTTGTGGCTAGCTGGCTAGTGGACTGTTGTGGCTAGCTAGCTAGTGGACTGTTGTGGCTAGCTGGCTAGTGGACTGTTGTGGCTAGCTGGCTAGTGGACTGTTGTGGCTAGCTAGCTAGTGGACTGTTGTGGCTAGCTGGCTAGTGGACTGTTGTGGCTAGCTGGCTAGTGGACTGTTGTGGCTAGCTGGCTGGTGGACTGTTGTGGCTATGACGAAAAGGACTTGTTTTGAAAGTTGGATCATCTTATCCTTTGAGGCTTTAAAAGTGCTCTGACACTACGGTTTTGAACATTCAAAGCAACTGGGAAACATTCAGTCTACACCACCACCACCATTCAGCCTACACCACCACCTCCATTCAGCCTACACCACCACCACCATTCAGCCTACACCACCACCACCATTCAATCTACACCACCACCACCATTCAGCCTACACCACCATCACCATTCAGCCTACACCACCACCTCCATTCAATCTACACCACCACCACCATTCAGCCTACACCACCATCACCATTCAGCCTACACCACCACCACCATTCAGCCTACACCACCACCACCATTCAGCCTACACCACCATCACCATTCAGTCTACACCACCACCACCATTCAGCCTACACCACCACCACCATTCAGCCTACACCACCACCATTCAGCCTACACCACCATCACCATTCAGTCTACACCACCACCTCCATTCAGTCTACACCACCACCTCCATTCAGCCTACACCACCACCACCATTCAGCCTAAACCACCACCACCATTCAGCCTACACCACCACCACCATTCAGTCTACACCACCACCACCATTCAGCCTACACCACCACCTCCATTCAGCCTACACCACCACCATTCAGCCTACACCACCACCATTCAGCCTACACCACCACCACCATTCAGCCTACACCACCACCATTCAGCCTACACCACCACCATTCAGCCTACACCACCACCATTCAGCCTACACCACCACCATTCAGCCTACACCACCACCACCATTCAGCCTACACCACCACCATTCAGTCTACACCACCACCTCCATTCAGCCTACACCACCACCACCATTCAGTCTACACCACCACCACCATTCAGCCTACACCACCTCCATTCAGCCTACACCACCACCACCATTCAGTCTACACCACCACCACCATTCAGCCTACACCACCACCACCATTCAGTCTACACCACCACCATTCAGCCTACACCACCACCACCATTCAGTCTACACCACCACCATTCAGCCTACACCACCACCACCATTCAGTCTACACCACCACCATTCAGCCTACACCACCACCACCATTCAGTCTACACCACCACCTCCATTCAGCCTACACCACCACCACCATTCAGCCTACACCACCACCACCATTCAGCCTACACCACCACCACCATTCAGCCTACACCACCACCACCATTCAGCCTACACCACCACCTCCATTCAGTCTACACCACCACCATTCAGTCTACACCACCACCACCATTCAGCCTACACCACCACCATTCAGCCTACACCACCACCATTCAGCCTGCACCACCACCACCATTCAGCCTACACCACCACCATTCAGCCTACACCACCACCATTCAGCCTACACCACCACCTCCATTCAGCCTACACCATCACCTCCATTCAATCTACACCACCACCTCCATTCAGCCTACACCACCACCATTCAGCCTACACCACCACCACCATTCAGCCTACACCACCACCATTCAGCCTACACCACCACCATTCAGCCTACACCACCACCACCATTCAGCCTACACCACCACCACCATTCAGCCTACACCACCACCTCCATTCAGCCTACACCACCACCATTCAGCCTACACCACCACCACCATTCAGTCTACACCACCACCACCATTCAGCCTACACCACCACCTCCATTCAGTCTACACCACCACCACCATTCAGTCTACACCACCACCATTCAGCCTACACCACCATCACCATTCAGCCTACACCACCACCACCATTCAGTCTACACCACCACCACCATTCAGTCTACACCACCACCATTCAGCCTACACCACCACCACCATTCAGTCTACACCAACACCACCATTCAGCCTACACCACCACCACCATTCAGCCTACACCACCACCACCATTCAGTCTACACCACCACCACCATTCAGTCTACACCACCACCACCATTCAGTCTACACCACCACCTCCATTCAGCCTACACCACCACCACCATTCAGTCTACACCACCACCACCATTCAGCCTACACCACCACCTCCATTCAGCCTACACCACCACCACCATTCAGTCTACACCACCACCACCATTCAGCCTACACCACCACCACCATTCAGTCTACACCACCACCACCATTCAGTCTACACCACCACCACCATTCAGCCTACACCACCACCACCATTCAGCCTACACCACCACCACCATTCAGTCTACACCACCACCACCATTCAGCCTACACCACCACCACCATTCAGTCTACACCACCACCATTCAGCCTACACCACCACCACCATTCAGCCTACACCACCACCTCCATTCAGTCTACACCACCACCACCATTCAGCCTACACCACCACCACCATTCAGTCTACACCACCACCACCATTCAGCCTACACCACCACCACCATTCAGCCTACACCACCACCTCCATTCAGTCTACACCACCACCACCATTCAGCCTACACCACCACCACCATTCAGCCTACACCACCACCTCCATTCAGTCTACACCACCACCACCATTCAGTCTACACCACCACCACCATTCAGCCTACACCACCACCACCATTCAGCCTACACCACCACCTCCATTCAGCCTACACCACCACCACCATTCAGTCTACACCACCACCACCATTCAGCCTACACCACCACCACCATTCAGCCTACACCACCACCACCATTCAGCCTACACCACCACCATTCAGTCTACACCACCACCACCATTCAGTCTACACCACCACCACCATTCAGCCTACACCACCACCTCCATTCAGCCTACACCACCACCTCCATTCAGCCTACACCACCACCACCATTCAGTCTACACCACCACCACCATTCAGCCTACACCACCACCACCATTCAATCTACACCACCACCATTCAGTCTACACCACCACCACCATTCAGCCTACACCACCACCACCATTCAGTCTACACCACCACCACCATTCAGCCTACACCACCACCACCATTCAGTCTACACCACCACCACCATTCAGCCTACACCACCACCACCATTCAGCCTACACCACCACCACCATTCAGCCTACACCACCACCACCATTCAGCCTACACCACCACCACCATTCAGTCTACACCACCACCACCATTCAGCCTACACCACCACCTCCATTCAGCCTACACCACCACCACCATTCAGCCTACACCACCACCTCCATTCAGCCTACACCACCACCACCATTCAGCCTACACCACCACCACCATTCAGCCTACACCACCACCATTCAGTCTACACCACCACCACCATTCAGCCTACACCACCACCACCATTCAGTCTACACCACCACCACCATTCAGTCTACACCACCACCTCCATTCAGCCTACACCACCACCACCATTCAGCCTACACCACCACCTCCATTCAGCCTACACCACCACCACCATTCAGTCTACACCACCACCTCCATTCAGCCTACACCACCACCACCATTCAGTCTACACCACCACCACCATTCAGCCTACACCACCACCACCATTCAGCCTACACCACCACCACCATTCAGTCTACACCACCACCTCCATTCAGCCTACACCACCACCACCATTCAGTCTACACCACCACCTCCATTCAGCCTACACCACCACCACCATTCAGCCTACACCACCACCTCCATTCAGTCTACACCACCACCATTCAGCCTACACCACCACCTCCATTCAGTCTACACCACCACCATTCAGCCTACACCACCACCACCATTCAGCCTACACCACCACCATTCAGCCTACACCACCACCTCCATTCAGCCTACACCACCACCTCCATTCAGCCTACACCACCACCACCATTCAGTCTACACCACCACCACCATTCAGTCTACACCACCACCACCATTCAGTCTACACCACCACCATTCAGCCTACACCACCACCACCATTCAGCCTACACCACCACCTCCATTCAGCCTACACCACCACCTCCATTCAGCCTACACCACCACCATTCAGCCTACACCACCACCACCATTCAGTCTACACCACCACCACCATTCAGCCTACACCATCACCTCCATTCAGTCTACACCACCACCACCATTCAGTCTACACCACCACCTCCATTCAGCCTACACCATCACCATTCAGCCTACACCACCACCACCATTCAGCCTACACCACCACCATTCAGCCTACACCACCACCACCATTCAGCCTACACCACCACCATTCAGCCTACACCACCACCACCATTCAGTCTACACCACCACCACCATTCAGTCTACACCACCACCTCCATTCAGTCTACACCACCACCTCCATTCAGCCTACACCACCACCACCATTCAGTCTACACCACCACCACCATTCAGCCTACACCACCACCACCATTCAGCCTACACCACCACCACCATTCAGCCTACACCACCACCACCATTCAGCCTACACCACCACCACCATTCAGCCTACACCACCACCACCATTCAGCCTACACCACCACCACCATTCAGCCTACACCACCACCACCATTCAGTCTACACCACCACCACCATTCAGCCTACACCACCACCACCATTCAGCCTACACCACCACCACCATTCAGTCTACACCACCACCACCATTCAGCCTACACCACCACCTCCATTCAGTCTACACCACCACCTCCATTCAGTCTACACAACCACCACCATTCAGTCTACACCACCACCACCATTCAGTCTACACCACCACCACCATTCAGCCTACACCACCACCACCATTCAGTCTACACCACCACCACCATTCAGCCTACACCACCACCTCCATTCAGTCTACACCACCACCTCCATTCAGTCTACACCACCACCACCATTCAGTCTACACCACCACCTCCATTCAGTCTACACCACCACCACCATTCAGCCTACACCACCACCACCATTCAGTCTACACCACCACCACCATTCAGCCTACACCACCACCTCCATTCAGCCTACACCACCACCTCCATTCAGCCTACACCACCACCATTCAGCCTACACCACCACCACCATTCAGTCTACACCACCACCACCATTCAGCCTACACCATCACCTCCATTCAGTCTACACCACCACCACCATTCAGTCTACACCACCACCTCCATTCAGCCTACACCATCACCATTCAGCCTACACCACCACCACCATTCAGCCTACACCACCACCATTCAGCCTACACCACCACCTCCATTCAGCCTACACCACCACCATTCAGCCTACACCACCACCACCATTCAGTCTACACCACCACCACCATTCAGCCTACACCACCACCACCATTCAGTCTACACCACCACCACCATTCAGCCTACACCATCACCTCCATTCAGTCTACACCACCACCACCATTCAGTCTACACCACCACCTCCATTCAGCCTACACCATCACCATTCAGCCTACACCACCACCACCATTCAGCCTACACCACCACCACCATTCAGTCTACACCACCACCACCATTCAGCCTACACCACCACCACCATTCAGCCTACACCACCACCACCATTCAGCCTACACCACCACCACCATTCAGCCTACACCACCACCACCATTCAGCCTACACCACCACCACCATTCAGTCTACACCACCACCACCATTCAGCCTACACCACCACCACCATTCAGCCTACACCACCACCACCATTCAGTCTACACCACCACCACCATTCAGCCTACACCACCACCTCCATTCAGTCTACACCACCACCACCATTCAGTCTACACCACCACCACCATTCAGCCTACACCACCACCACCATTCAGTCTACACCACCACCACCATTCAGCCTACACCACCACCACCATTCAGCCTACACCACCACCACCATTCAGCCTACACCACCACCACCATTCAGTCTACACCACCACCTCCATTCAGTCTACACCACCACCACCATTCAGCCTACACCACCACCTCCATTCAGCCTACACCACCACCACCATTCAGCCTACACCACCACCATTCAGCCTACACCACCACCTCCACCACAGTTGTCTCACCTAGCTATCTGAAGATGAATATACTAACTACTGTGATATGTGGTTGTCCCACCTAGCTATCTGAATATACTAACTACTGTGATATGTGGTTGTCTCACCTAGCTATCTGAATATACTAACTACTGTAATATGTGGTTGTCCCACCTAGCTATCTGAATATACTAACTACTGTGATATGTGGTTGTCCCACCTAGCTATCTGAATATACTAACTACTGTAATATGTGGTTGTCCCACCTAGCTATCTGAATATACTAACTACTGTGATATGTGGTTGTCCCACCTAGCTATCTGAATATACTAACTACTGTAATATGGGGTTGTCCACCTAGCTATCTGAATATACTAACTACTGTGATATGTGGTTGTCCCACCTAGCTATCTGAAGATGAATATACTAACTACTGTAATATGTGGTTGTCCCACCTAGCTATCTGAATATACTAACTACTGTGATATGTGGTTGTCCCACCTAGCTATCTGAATATACTAACTACTGTAATATGTGGTTGTCCCACCTAGCTATCTGAATATACTAACTACTGTAATATGTGGTTGTCCCACCTAGCTATCTGAATATACTAACTACTGTAATATGTGGTTGTCCCACCTAGCTATCTGAATATACTAACTACTGTGATATGTGGTTGTCTCACCTAGCTATCTGAATATACTAACTACTGTAATATGTGGTTGTCCCACCTAGCTATCTGAATATACTAACTACTGTGATATGTGGTTGTCCCACCTAGCTATCTGAATATGAATATACTAACTACTGTAATATGTGGTTGTCCCACCTAGCTATCTGAATATACTAACTACTGTGATATGTGGTTGTCCCACCTAGCTATCTGAATATACTAACTACTGTAATATGTGGTTGTCCCACCTAGCTATCTGAATATACTAACTACTGTAATATGTGGTTGTCCCACCTAGCTATCTGAAGGTGAATATACTAACTACTGTGATATGTGGTTGTCTCACCTAGCTATCTGAATATACTAACTACTGTGATATGTGGTTGTCTCACCTAGCTATCTGAATATACTAACTACTGTAATATGTGGTTGTCCCACCTAGCTATCTTTAAGATGAATGCACTGACTGTAAGTCGCTCTGGATAATAGCGTCTGCTAAATGACTAAAATGCAAATTGTACACAGGCAGCCAAATTCTGATCTTTTGCCCCATTATTGGCAAAGATCTGATTGGTTAAAGGCCAATTAGTGGTTAAAAAGATCAGACTTGGGCTGCCTGTATAAACCCAGTGTGATTCCAATGTGATTCCAATGTGATTCCAATATGATTCCAGTGTGATTCCAATGTGATTCCAATGTGATTCCAGTGTGATTCCAATGTGATTCCAGTGTGATTCCAATGTGATTCCAGTGTGATTCCAATGTGATTCCAGTGTGATTCCAATGTGATTCCAGTGTGATTCCAGTGTGATTCCAATGTGATTCCAATGTGATTCCAGTGTGATTCCAGTGTGATTCCAATGTGATTCCAATGTGATTCCCTTGTGTACAGGTGAAGCGTTCCGCCCGTATGTGTGGAGAGTGTGAGCCGTGCAGGAGGACTGAGGACTGTGCTCAGTGTGATTTCTGTAAAGACATGAAGAAGTTTGGAGGACCCAATAAGATCAGACAGAAGTGCAGACTCAGGCAGTGTGACGTCCGAGCTCGGGTGAGTCCATAACGGTAGATAGCCGAGCGAACTCGTCAAGAGGTTTGGATTTCTTTACCTAAAAGATGTTTGGGTTGACAGTTGTTGAATCCAGGTTTGAATCCTGGACTGGATTAACCCCCCCCGGATTTGCTTCAGTATATTTGATGCACCATGTGCTGTCTCTCTCTCTCTCTCTCTATCTCTCTCTCTATCTCTCTCTCTGTCTCTCTCTCTGTGTCTCTCTCTGTCTCTCTCTCTGTGTCTCTCTCTGTGTCTCTCTCTGTGTCTCTCTCTGTGTCTCTCTCTGTGTCTCTCTCTGTGTCTCTCTCTGTCTCTCTCTCTGTCTCTCTCTCTGTCTCTCTCTCTGTCTCTCTCTCTGTCTCTCTCTCTCTGTCTCTCTCTCTGTCTCTCTCTCTGTCTCTCTCTCTGTCTCTCTCTCTGTCTCTCTCTCTGTCTCTCTCTCTGTCTCTGTGTCTCTCTCTGTCTGTCTGTCTCTCTGTCTCTCTCTCTGTTTCTCTCTCTGTCTCTCTCTCTGTCTCTCTCTCTCTCTCTCTGTCTCTCTCTCTGTCTCTCTCTCTGTCTCTCTCTCTGTCTCTCTCTCTGTCTCTCTCTCTGTCTCTCTCTCTGTCTCTGTGTCTCTCTCTGTCTGTCTGTCTCTCTGTCTCTCTCTCTGTTTCTCTCTCTGTCTCTCTCTGTCTCTGTCTCTGTCTCTGTCTCTTGCTCTCTGTCTCTCTCTCGTTGTAGAAAATGCTTCGTGTAAAGGATGAGGAGTTTGCCCTGTCTGTTCGGGGGGCCAGAGGGAGTCTGAGAAGAGGAGGGCCTCTGTTTGATGACTACAGTGAGAATGAGATGGAGCTCTACCAGCAATACAAGGCTGCAGGCTACGAGGATAACAATATGGTACACACACACATCCGCTCACACACGGACGGACAGACTGACACACACACACACACACACACAGTATACTAGCCTTGTTAGTTAAAAGTGATACGTCAATACATTTTGATTGACTGATTATTTGATTATTTTATTGATTGATTGTCTCCTGTGGTATCTATGCAGCTATGGCATAGTGATGATGAGGAAGCGGCCTTTGACCCCGTGCAGAGGAAGAGGGCTGTGAAGGTCAAGCACGTCAAGAGACGAGAGAAGAGATGGGACAAGAAGGACAAGGTACGGAATGCACTAGACCTTTCTCCATAAGGCTATGGGACATGTTTTGTGTTGCAAAAGCAATGTGGGGGGGAAAACGGTCTAATTGACCATAAACCTAATTGTAATCTGGCAGCGTGATTTAATTTCAAACTTTTCTTCAACAATGCGTAATATATTTAGAGATATTATAGAGAGAGATATATTATAGAGAGAAATATTATGAAGAGATATATTAGAGAGATATATTTCGAGAGATATATTATGAAGAGATATATTAGAGATATATATTAGAGAGATATATTATGAAGAGATATATTATAGAGATATACTATAGAGAAATATATTATAGCGATATATTATAGAGAGATATATTAGAGATATATTATAGAGAGATATATTATAGAGAAATATATTATAGAGATATATTATAAAGATATATTTAGAGATATATATCAGAGAGATATATTAGAGCTATATTAGAGATATGTTAGAGAGATATTAGAGATATATTATAGAGAGATATATTGTAGAGTTATTATAGAGAGATATATTATAGAGATATATATTGTAGAGATATTATAGAGAGAGATATTGTAGAGATATTATAGAGAGATATTATAGAGAGATATTATAGAGATATATTATAGAGATATATTATATAGAGATATTTTTATAGAGATATTATAGATATATTGTAGAGAGATATATTGTAGAGAGATATATTATAGAGAGATATATTATAGAGAGAGATATATTATAGATCGATATAGTATATAGAGATATATTATAGAGAGATATATTGTAGAGAGATATATTATAGAGATATATTATAGAGAGATATATCATAAACGGTTGACTATTTCTGTACTGCTCAGTTGTCTGGAGTCCAGTTAATCAACCACCTCCTATATTGTCCCTTGTTCCCCCTCCAGAAAGAGAAAGAGGTGCGTCGCCACAAGCAGAAGCAGAAGCATCGTGAGCGAGTGAAGCACAGTGAGAGGGGTGGCGGGGGCGGTGGCGAGGCTCGGGGGGACGGTGGTGGAGGAGGAGGAGGTGGGATGAGACAGTGTTTGGGACCAGGGTGTGTGGAGGTTGCCAGGGCCGGCTCCAAATACTGCTCAGAGGACTGCGGCATGAAACTGGCTACCAAGTAAGAGGAATAAGAGGAATACTTATTACAGAATCGTTTGGAAACAATGTACTGTCAATTAAGTAGCAAACCCTTAATCAATGTAAAATATTTATTGTCAAAATCACTTACAGTTATTTTAAAACATTTTTCTTTTATCACAAACATAAAATAGTATTTTAATACATTGATTGGGCCTGTTTGTCTGATGAGAGTAGGAAATGTGTAGGAAACGTGTAGGAAACGTGTAGGAAACTTGTAGGAAACTTGTAGGAAACTTGTAGGAAACTTGTAGGAAACTTGAGGAAACTTGTAGGAAACTTGTAGGAAACTTGTAGGAAACTTGTAGGAACTTGTAGGAAACTTGAGGAAACGTGTAGGAAACGTGTAGGAAACTTGTAGGAAACTTGTAGGAAACTTGAGGAAACTTGAGGAAACTTGAGGAAACTTGTAGGAAACTTGTAGGAAACTTGAGGAAACTTGAGGAAACTTGAGGAAACTTGTAGGAAACTTGTAGGAAACTTGAGGAAACTTGAGGAAACTTGTAGGAAACTTGTAGGAAACTTGTAGGAAACTTGAGGAAACTTGTAGGAAACTTGTAGGAAACTTGAGGAAACTTGTAGGAAACTTGAGGAAACTCCCAACCCCCAACCGTCCTTCTGTCCCCCCCAACCGTCCTTCTGTCCCCCAACCGTCCTTCTGTCCCCCCAACTGTCCTTCTGTCCCCCCCAACCGTCCTTCTGTCCCCCCCAACCGTCCTTCTGTCCCCCCCAACCGCCCTTCTGTCCCCCCCACCTTCCTTCTGTCCCCCCCAACCGTCCTTCTGTCCCCCCCAACCGTCCTTCTGTCCCCCCCAACCGTCCTTCTGTCCCCCCCAACCGTCCTTCTGTCCCCCCCAACCGTCCTTCTGTCCCCCCCAACCGTCCTTCTGCCCCCCCCAAAGGTCCTCATGTCCCCCCAACCAGTCGTATCTATGAGAATACAGCAGTGGCAGCAGTCTCCCTGTTTACAGTGCCTTCAGAAAGTATTCATACCCCTTGACTTATTCCACATTTTATCGTGATACAGCCATCTACACACAATACCCCCGTAATGACAGTGTTTTTTTTGTATTTTTAACTTTTTTAAAGTTGTATTAAGTTTTCTTGTTTTTCAATCAAAAAACAAAAACACAAAAATAATAAATAATAGAATCAAAATAGAATATCCCCCCCCCAAAAAAAACATTTGCAGCAGCACTATCTGTGATCTTGTTAACTATTTCCAGCTTTAGCTGAGACAACTAACAAATAATTTGTATTACATCACCTTACACAACACGTATAAACACTCATTTCCTTAATGACTGCATTCACTCCGTCCATTTTGAAATACAGTTGAGTAGTGGAGACCAGAGTCTATCAAACCTAGGCCGTCTCTTGGCAGAGGTCATCAGTGAGCTTTTCAAGAGGGAAGGAAAGTTTTTTAAAAATCTGGTCGAATTAGAAGCCCACAGCTGGAGAATAGATTTCTTAGCAAAGTATGTGATGTCATAAACACATTTTTCTCTGTCTGGCTCTAGACCAAAGTCCTGCTGTTCGTCTAGTATGGTCTGTGAGGCAGTATGTATAGATTGAAGATAGTAGAGACACTGGTTCATATCAAACTGTTCGTCTAGTACGGTCTGTGAGGCAGTATGTATAGATTGAAGATAGAGACACTGGTTCATATCAAACTGTTCGTCTAGTATGGTCTGTGAGGCAGTATGTATAGATTGAAGATAGAGACACTGGTTCATATCAAACTGTTCGTCTAGTATGGTCTGTGAGGCAGTATGTATAGATTGATGATAGAGACACGGGTTCATATCAAACTGTTCATCTAGTATGGTCTGTGAGGCAGTATGTATAGATTGATGATAGAGACACGGGTTCATATCAAACTGTTCGTCTAGTACGGTCTGTGAGGCAGTATGTATAGATTGAAGATAGTAGAGACACGGGTTCATATCAAACTGTTCGTCTAGTACGGTCTGTGAGGCAGTATGTATAGATTGATGATAGAGACACTGGTTCATATCAAACTGTTCATCTAGTATGGTCTGTGAGGCAGTATGTATAGATTGATGATAGAGACACGGGTTCATATCAAACTGTTCGTCTAGTATGGTCTGTGAGGCAGTATGTATAGATTGAAGATAGAGACACTGGTTCATATCAAACTGTTCGTCTAGTACGGTCTGTGAGGCAGTATGTATAGATTGAAGATAGAGACACTGGTTCATATCAAACTGTTCGTCTAGTACGGTCTGTGAGGCAGTATGTATAGATTGAAGATAGTAGAGACACGGGTTCATATCAAACTGTTCGTCTAGTATGGTCTGTGAGGCAGTATGTATAGATTGAAGATAGAGACACTGGTTCATATCAAACTGTTCGTCTAGTATGGTCTGTGAGGCAGTATGTATAGATTTCAGAAATATGGTAACCTCTCTACAACTCCAAAATACATGCATATAGGTTCCACTTTCAGAGTTACATCTTTTACAATCAGGATAAATGTCTATTCATTCTATGGAGTCTCACTGGGGTGTAATATAATGTGTATAACATTTTAAAAATTTGAGTAGAGGAGCAGTATACCCTGTTGCAAACCTCCGCCCATAACTCATCACTGATAGTCAGACAAAGGTCCTTTTCCCAGATTATTTTCAAGACTAAAGGAGGAGCCCACATTTTTAATGAAAATATTATTACATTTTTTTTTATTTAACATTTAACATTATTTAAAATAGACAAGTCAGTTAGGGAACAAATTCTTAATTACAATGACAGCCTAGGAACAGTGGGTAAACTGCCTTGTAACCTTCTCGGTTACTAGTCCAACAGATCTAACCACTAGGCTACCTGCCGCCCCATCCATGATTCTAATAGATGTTGTGCTGCTATTCTTATTGAATATGGCCATTATGATGTTGTGGGCCGGCTGAGGAGTATTGGTGTCTCTGAGGGGTCTTTGGCCTGGTTTGCTAACTACCTCTCTCAAAGAGTGCAGTGTATAAAGTCAGAAAATCTGTTGTCTCAGCCACTGCCTGTCACCAAGGGAGTACCCCAAGGCTCGATCCTAGGCCCCACGCTCTTCTCAATTTACATCAACAACATAGCTCACGCAGTAGGAAGCTCTCTAGCTGCCTGTGGAAAGAAATCTATGTTTTTTGCCAATTTTAACTGGATTTTATAGTTTTTTAAATTTTTTGCCAGCACCACTTTCCATTTATATAGCAGACCCTCGTACCAAATTGAGTCAGAAACCTTTTTGAAATCAACAAAGCATGAGAAGACTTTGCTTTTGTTTTGTTTTTTTAGTTTTTTTTGTCAATTAGGGTGTGCAGGGTGAATACGTGGTCTGTCATAAGGTAATCTGGTTTTAAAAAAACATTGTTTTCACAGAGGAAATGTAGGTGTCTGCTGTTCATGGTAATGCACAGGATTTACCCAAGGTTGCTGTTGATGCATATCCCACAGTAATTATTGGGGTCAAATTTGGGGTGATCAGTCCTTGGTTCCAAATATTTTTCCGTAGTGTATTTCAGTATTGTTTTAGTGATCCGCCATAGTGAAGGCGTAGACTCAGGTTTTCTGGGTCTCAATGTTTTTGATTGGATAGGTTTTTCAATTTATTTCTTTGGTTTTTGCATTCTTCATCAAACCATTTGCCATTGTTGTTAATTTCCTATGTTGTCTGCTTGACATTTTTTTTTAGATTAGATAGGGAAGCTGAGAGGTCAAATATACTTTTTAGGTTTTCTACTGCCAAGTTTACACCTTCACTGTTGCAGTGAAACGTTTTGTCCAGGAAGTTGTGTCTCTCTGTCCCCCTCCTACCAGTCGTATCTATGAGATCTTACCCCAGGAAATACATTGGCTGTTCCGTCTATTCTCTCTCTCTATATATATATATATATTATATATGCCAATAAAGCCTGGGAAACATGTGTTAACATTGCCAAAGCAAGTGAGGTAGATAATATACAAAGGTGAAATAAACAATAAAAATTAACAGTAAAGATTTCACATACAGAAGTTTCAATATATCTCTCTGTATCTCTCTCTATATCGCTGTCTCTATCTCTCTATCTCCATCTCTTTCTCTCTCTATCTATTTCGCATTCTCTCTTTCTCCCTCTACCTCTCTCTCCCTCTATATATATCTCTTTCTCCCTCTACCTCTCTCTCTCTCTATATATATATATATATATCTTTCTCTCTCTATCTCTCTAACTCTCTATCTCTCTCTCTCTCTCTCTCTCTCTCTCTCTCTCTCTCTGTCCCCACCAGTCGTATCTATGAGATCTTGCCTCAGCGGATACAGCAGTGGCAGCAGTCTCCCTGTATAGCCGAGGAGCAAGGCAAGAAGCTTCTGGAGCGAATCAGGAGAGATCAGCAGTCAGCCCGCCTGAGACTCACGGACATGGAGAAACGCTTCCACGAGCTGGAGGGGATCATCGCCAAGGCCAAGCAACAGGTGGTGCAACAGGACGAAGAGGTGTGAGACACAAACACAGCCTCAAACACAGCCCCAAACACAGCCTCAAACACAGCCCCAAACACAGCCTCAAACACAGCCCCAAACACAGCCCCAAACACAGCCTCAAACACAGCTTCAAACACAGCCCCAAACACAGCCCCAAACATAGCCTCAAACACATCCTCAAACACAGCCCCAAACACAGCCCCAAACACAGCCCCAAACACAGCCCCAAACACAGCCTCAAACACAGCCTCAAACACAGCCCCAAACACAGCCTCAAACACAGCCTCAAACACAGCCCCAAACACAGCCCCAAACACATCCCCAAACACATCCCCAAACACAGCCTCAAACACAACCTCAAACACATCCCCAAACACAGCCTCAAACACAGCCTCAAACACAGCCCCAAACACAGCCCCAAACACAGCCCAAAACACAGCCTCAAACACAGCCCCAAACACAGCCCCAAACACAGCCTCAAACACAGCCTCAAACACAACCTCAAACACAGCCTCAAACACAGCCTCAAACACAGCCTCAAACACAGCCTCAAACACAGCCCCAAACACAGCCCCAAACACAGCCCCAAACACAGCCTCAAACACAGCCTCAAACACATCCTCAAACACAACCTCAAACACAGCCCCAAACACAGCCTCAAACACAGCCTCAAACACAGCCTCAAACATAGCCTCAAACACAGCCTCAAACACAACCCCAAACAGAACCTCAAAAGCCCGTCCATTCTGAGTTACTACTTGATTCGTTTCAGTAGCTGTATTTATTTGTTGCTCTCTTTTAGGTGAATGAGGCAGAAGGGGACACAGATACAGACCTGCAGATATTCTGTGTGTCCTGCAGTCACCCCGTCAACCCCAAGGTGGCGCTAAGACACATGGAGAGATGCTATGCCAAGGTCAGTAGGTCAAAAAACATTTGAGCAGTAATGTTTTGTATAAAATGTGTTGTGATAAAGGGTATTGTTTCCTTGTGCAGTACGAGAGCCAGACGTCTTTTGGCTCCATGTACCCCACACGCATCGAAGGGTAAGGACAACACCACATCCCACCAGCAACACCACATCCCACCAGCAACACCACATCCCACCAGCAACACCACATCCCACCAGCAACACCACAGCAACGCCACATCCCACCAGCAACACCACAGCAACACCACATCCACCAGCAACACCACAGCAACGCCACATCCCACCAGCAACACCACAGCAACGCCACATCCCACCAGCAACACCACATCCACCAGCAACACCACAGCAACGCCAGCAACACCACAGCAACGCCACATCCCACCAGCAACACCACAGCAACGCCACATCCCACCAGCAACACCACATCCCACCAGCAACACCACATAACACCAGCAACGCCACAGCAACGCCAGCAACACCACAGCAACACCACATCCCACCAGCAACGCCACATCCCACCAGCAACGCCACATCCCACCAGCAACACCACAGCAACGCCAGCAACACCACAGCAACACCACATCCCACCAGCAACGCCACATCCCACCAGCAACACCACATCTCACCAGCAACACCACAGCAACGCCAGCAACACCACAGCAACACCACATCCCACCAGCAACGCCACATCCCACCAGCAACCCCACATCCCACCAGCAACGCCACATCCCACCAGCAACACCACATCCCACCAGCAACGCCACATCCCACCAGCAACACCACATCCCACCAGCAACCCCACATCCCACCAGCAACGCCACATCCCACCAGCAACGCCACATCCCACCAGCAACACCACATCCCACCAGCAACACCACATCCCACCAGCAACACCACAGCAACGCCAGCAACACCACAGCAACACCACATCCCACCAGCAACGCCACATCCCACCAGCAACACCACATCCCACCAGCAACCCCACATCCCACCAGCAACGCCACATCCCACCAGCAACGCCACATCCCACCAGCAACACCACAGCAACACCACATCCCACCAGCAACGCCACATCCCACCAGCAACACCACAGCAACACCACATCCCACCAGCAACGCCACATCCCACCAGCAACCCCACATCCCACCGGCAACACCACATCCCACCAGCAACGCCACATCCCACCAGCAACGCCACATCCCACCAGCAACGCCACATCCCACCAGCAACCCCACATCCCACCAGCAACGCCACATCCCACCAGCAACACCACATCCCACCAGCAACACCACATCCCACAGCAACGCCACATCCCACCAGCAACGCCACATCCCACCAGCAACACCACAGCAACGCCAGCAACACCACATCCCACCAGCAACGCCACATCCCACCAGCAACGCCACATCCCACCAGCAACACCACATCCCACCAGCAACACCACAGCAACGCCAGCAACACCACAGCAACGCCACATCCCACCAGCAACACCACAGCAACACCACATCCCACCAGCAACACCACAGCAACACCACATCCCACCAGCAACACCACAGCAACACCACATCCCACCAGCAACACCACATCCCACCAGCAACACCACATCCCACCAGCAACGCCACATCCCACCAGCAACGCCACATCCCACCAGCAACGCCACATCCCACCAGCAACGCCACATCCCACCAGCAACACCACATCCCACCAGCAACACCACATCCCACAGCAACGCCACATCCCACCAGCAACGCCACATCCCACCAGCAACACCACAGCAACGCCAGCAACACCACATCCCACCAGCAACCCCACATCCCACCAGCAACGCCACATCCCACCAGCAACACCACATCCCACCAGCAACGCCACATCCCACCAGCAACGCCACATCCCACCAGCAACGCCACATCCCACCAGCAACACCACATCCCACCAGCAACGCCACATCCCACCAGCAACGCCACAGCAACGCCAGCAACACCACAGCAACACCACATCCCACCAGCAACGCCACATCCCACCAGCAACACCACACCCCACCAGCAACGCCACAGCAACACCAGATAGCTAGGTGGGACAACCACATATCACAGTAGTTAGTATATTCAGATAGCTAGGTGGGACAACCACATATCACAGTAGTTAGTATATTCAGATAGCTAGGTGGGACAACCACATATCACAGTAGTTAGTATATTCAGATAGCTAGGTGGGACAACCACATATTACAGTAGTTAGTATATTCAGATAGCTAGGTGAGACAACCACATATTACAGTAGTTAGTATATTCAGATAGCTAGGTGAGACAACCACATATTACAGTAGTTAGTATATTCAGATAGCTAGGTGGGACAACCACATATCACAGTAGTTAGTATATTCAGATAGCTAGGTGGGACTACCACATATTACAGTAGTTAATATATTCAGATAGCTAGGTGGGACAACCACATATCACAGTAGTTAGTATATTCAGATAGCTAGGTGGGACAACCACATATCACAGTAGTTAGTATATTCATCTTCAGATAGCTAGGTGGGACAACCCCATATCACAGTAGTTAGTATATTCAGATAGCTAGGTGGGACAACCACATATCACAGTAGTTAGTATATTCATCTTCAGATAGCTAGGTGGGACAACCACATATCACAGTAGTTAGTATATTCAGATAGCTAGGTGGGACAACCACATATTACAGTAGTTAGTATATTCAGATAGCTAGGTGGGACAACCACATATCGCAGTTGAGCCGGGACGTTATACCGATAAATGATCTACACTGACCATACCTAGCATTTTCTCAGGCATTTTTTCTGATTATTGTTCATTACGATCAGTAGCCTGTACTAAAGAAATGTGACGTTTGAAGTGAAATAGGTTTTGCTAATATGGGTGATTGTTAATGGGAACACCATGATATGTAATACTACAACCATCAACTAGTAGGTCTACAGTCGTGGCCAAAAGTTTTGAGAATGACACAAATGACACAAAGTTTGCTGTTTCATTGTCTTCAGATATTTTTGTCGGATGTTACTATGGAATACTGAAGTATAATTACAAGCATTTCATAAGTGTCAAAGACTTTTATTGACAATTAGATGAAGTCGATGCAAAGAGTCAATATTTGCAGTGTTGACCCTTCTTTTTCAAGACCTCTGCAATCTGCCCTGGCATGCTGTCAATTAACTTCTGGGCCACATCCTGACTGATGGCAGCCCATTCTTGCATTATCAATGCTTGGAGTTTGTCAGAATTTGTGGGGTTTTGTTTGTCCACCCGCCTCTTGAGGATTGACCACAAGTTCTCAATGGGATTAAGGTCTGGGGGAGTTTCCTGGACATGGACCCAAAATATCAATGTTTTGTTCCCCGAGCCACTTAGTTATCACTTTTGCCTTATGGCAAGGTGCTCCATCATGCTGGAAAAGGCATTGTTCGTCACCAAACTGTTCCTGGATGGTTGGGAGAAGTTGCTCTCTGGAAGATGTGTTGGTACCATTCTTGATTCATGGCTGTGTTCTTAGGCAAAATTGTGAGTGAGTCCACTCCCTTGGCTGAGAAGCAACCCCACACATGAATGGTCTCAGGATGCTTTACTGTTGGCATGACACAGGACTGATGGTAGCGCTCACCTTGTCTTCTCCGGACAAGCTTTTTTACGGATTCCCCAAACAATCGG
The DNA here is from genome assembly GCF_029448725.1 of Salvelinus fontinalis. Classification (NCBI taxonomy): domain Eukaryota; kingdom Metazoa; phylum Chordata; class Actinopteri; order Salmoniformes; family Salmonidae; genus Salvelinus; species Salvelinus fontinalis. The sequence goes on from NC_074672.1 coordinate 51,587,577, forward strand.
AAAGGGGATTCATCAGAGAAAATGACTTTATCCCAGTCCTCAGCAGTCCAATCCCTGTACCTTTTGCAGAATATCAGTCTGTCCCTGATGTTTTTCCTGGAGAGAAGTGGCTTCTTTGCTGCCCTTCTTGACACCAGGCCATCCTCCAAAAGTCTTCGCCTCACTGTGCGTGCAGATGCACTCACACCTGCCTGCTGCCATTCCTGAGCAAGCTCTGTATTGGTGGTGCCCCGATCCCGCAGCTGAATCAACTTTAGGAGACGGTCCTGGCGCTTGCTGGACTTTCTTGGGTGCCCTGAAGCCTTCTTCACAACAATTGAACCGCTCTCCTTGAGGTTCTTGATGATCTGATAAATGGTTGATTTAGGTGCAATCTTACTGGCAGCAATATCCTTGCCTGTGAAGCCCTTTTTGTGCAAAGCAATGATGACGGCATGTGTTTCCCTGCAGGTAACCATGGTTGACAGAGGGAGAACAATGATTCCAAGCACCACCCTCCTTTTAAAGCTTCCGGTCTGTTATTCAAACTCAATCAGCATGACAGAGTGATCTCCAGCCTTGACCTCGTCAACACTCACACCTGTGTTAACGAGAGAATCACTGACATTATGTCAGCTGGTCCTTTTGTGGCAGGGCTGAAATGCAGCGGAAATGTTTTTTGGGGATTCAGTTCATTTGCATGGCAAAGAGGGACTTTGCAATTAATTGCAATTCATCTGATCACTCTTCATAACATTCTGGAGTATATGCAAATTGCCATCATGCAAACTGAGGCAGCAGACTTTGTGAAAACGTATATTTGTGTCATTCTCAAAACTTTTGGCCACGACTGTAGTGTAAAGAGTTCTTAATGTTTGATATACTCAGTGTATAATCACACTCATAGTAAGTACATTTTTACTCAATAAAGTAGTTAGTAGTAAAGGATAGTGTTATTTACTTCAGTTAGTTAGTTGTTTATTTTCCGGCTTGTCTCTCTCCGTAGTGCAACCAGATTGTTCTGTGACGTATACAACCCACAGAGTAAAACCTACTGTAAGAGACTGCAGGTGTTGTGTCCTGAACACTCAAGAGACCCGAAGGTAGGTTTAGACCCTAAGGTAGACTTATAACAACCTACACATACCCTTCATAACACATTAATAGCTGGCATAGCAACCCTCAGAGTAAAACCTACTGTAAGAGACTGCAGGTGTTGTGTCCTGAACACTCAAGAGACCACAAGGTAGGTTGAGAACCCAAGGTAGGTTTAGAACCCAAGGTAGGTTTAGACCCCAAGTTAGGTTGAGAACCCAAGGTAGGTATAGACCCCAAGGTAGGTTTAGAACCCAAGGTAGGTTTAGAACCCAAGGTAGGTTTAGAACCCAAGGTAGGTTTAGAACCCAAGGTAGGTTTAGAACCCAAGGTAGGCTTAGAACCCAAGGTAGGTTTAGAACCCAAGGTAGGTTTAGCACCCAAGGTAGGCTTAGAACCCAAGGTAGGCTTAGAACCCAAGGTAGGTTGAGAACTCAAGGTAGGCTTAGAACCCAAGGTAGGTTTAGAACCCAAGGTAGGTTGAGAACTCAAGGTAGGCTTAGAACCCAAGGTAGATTTAGAACCTTATCTATTTATAAGCCTTGATCCTACACATCATCTTCAAAACAATATATGTAATTTAGCATTTAAATTCAGTTCAATAACACATGATGTATACCTATTCCGACCGCTACGTTTCAGTGGTCCCTCCCACCTGAGCCCTGTCTCCCTCCAGGTTACTGTGGACGAGGTGTGTGGCTGTCCCCTGGTGAGAGACGTCTTCCAGCCCACAGGAGAGTACTGCCGGGTGTCGAAACGCAAGTGTAACAAGCATTACTGCTGGGAGAAACTGAGGAGGGCTGAGGTGGACCTGGAGAGAGTCAGAGTGGTCAGTGGGAAAGTGAAGCTAGCTTTTTATGATCATATAGTTACATTAAGCCAGTCTCTCATATGTAGTCCACATTTCAAGCCCTTTTTAGTCATCATGTGGAACATTTTACTTTTGGAAAATTTGACATGTTTTAACTGTTTAAGTAAGTAGCCATTCTCTCATATGACTTGTCTTCTCCTTCGTCCCTTCTCCTCTTGTCCTCTCCTTCATCCCCTGTCCTCTTGTCCTCTCCTTCGTCCCCTCTCCTTCGTCCCCTCTCATCTTGTCCTCTCCTTCATCCCCTCTCCTCTTGTCCTCTCCTTCGTTCCCTCTCCTCTTGTCCTCTCCTTTGTCCCCTCTCCTCTTGTCCTCTCCTTCGTCTCCTCTCATCTTGTCCTCTCCTTTGTCCCCTCTCCTCTTGTCCTCTCCTTCATCCCCTCTCCTCTTGTCCTCTCCTTCGTCCCCTCTCCACTTGTCCTCTCCTTCGTCCCGTCTCTTCTTGTCCTCTCCTTTGTCCCCTCTCCTCTTGTCCTCTCTTTCGTCCCCTCTCCTCTTGTCCTCTCCTTCGTCCCCTCTCCTCTTGTCCTCTCCTTCGTCCCCTCTCCTTCGTCCCCTCTCCTTCGTCCCCTCTCTTCTTGTCCTCTCCTTCGTCCCCTCTCCTCTTGTCCTCTCCTTCGTCCCCTCTCCTTCGTCCCCTCTCCTTCGTCCCCTCTCTTCTTGTCCTCTTCTTCGTCCCCTCTCCTCTTGTCCTCTCCTTCGTCCCCTCTCCTCTTGTCCTTTCCTTCGTCCCCTCTCTTCTTGTCCTCTTCTTCGTCCCCTCTCTTCTTGTCCTCTCCTTCGTCCCCTCTCCTCTTGTCCTCTCCTTTGTCCCCTCTCCTCTTGTCCAGTGGTACAAGCTGGACGAGCTCTTTGAGCAGGAGAGGAACGTCCGAACAGCCATGACCAATAGAGCAGGTCTCCTGGCCCTCATGCTGCACCAGACCATCCAGCACGACCCTATAACCACCGACCTCCGCACCGCCAAGGATAGGTAGACCACCAAACCTCCGCCCCATGACCAACAGAGCAGGTCTCCTGGCCCTCATGCTGCACCAGACCATCCAGCACGACCCTATTACCACCGACCTCCGCACCGCCAAGGATAGGTAGACCCCCAAACCTCCGCCCCATGACCCTTGAACTACCCCCTGACCACGGACCTCCTACGGGTACTACTGACTTACGTACCGCCAAGCATATTTAGAGGACCAACCCCTCACCCCCCCCCCCCCCCTAATCACGAGCCTCTGCATCTCCTCAGGACAGATAGACCCCCCCCCCCCCCACCAACAAGACCCTCAACACCACAATCCCGACCTCCGACCTCACCTCCAAGGACAGATTGAACCAAGATGTTACCATGACTACACCTTGACCACCAAGACCCTGTCACCACGACAACCTGTCACCACGACCCGGTAACCTGGACCTCAGCACCTCCAAGGACAGATAGACATGGGCAGAGGCAGATGGGCAGAGGCAGATGGGCAGAGGCAGATGGGCAGAGGCAGATGGGCAGAGGCAGATGGGCAGAGGCAGATGGGCAGAGGCAGATGGGCAGAGGCCGATGGGCAGAGGCCGATGGGCAGAGGCAGATGGGCAGAGGCAGATGGGCAGAGGCAGATGGGCAGAGGCAGATGGGCAGAGGCAGATGGGCAGAGGCAGATGGGCAGAGGCAGATGGGCAGAGGCCGATGGGCAGAGGCCGATGGGCAGAGGCAGATGGGCAGAGGCAGATGGGCAGAGGCAGATGGGCAGAGGCAGATGGGCAGAGGCAGATGGGCAGAGGCAGATGGGCAGAGGCAGATGGGCAGATAGACAGATACAGATACAGACTGCCCAGGTTTCCACTAGTGTATTATTTATTATTATTATTTTGTAATGTTTTTAAGGAGATGAGCCGTAGTTGAACCCACACTTACACTAGTTTACGTGGTGTTCTGATGCCACTACACACCTCGGTATGATTGCGTCGTCTTACTTCGGAAAGCGTCACTGTGGTAGGAGTGGCGCCACCTCTCTGACGGACAGTGGTACTGCATTTGTGCCGTGCTCCGTTTTACCTGAATAGCTGATTATTTCACATCGTTTCCACTACATCTGACAGGACTGACTAGAATGACTGGGTTCTGTGTTCCAAAATGCACACTTGCGTTCTGCGTTCTCCCGATCTTCCAAGAACCCCTGAGAGAAATACTGTCTAGTATAGGAGAACGCAGAGCGCTCAAAATCCGCTATATTTGAAACGTACTTCGACGTGACCTTTAACCTAAACCGGGAAACTGCATCATCACGCGGCCGGCGTCAACAAAGCTAGCTTTTATGTTCGCTAACTAGCTACGTCTGTTTACAGCCGGCGTCAACAAAGCTAGCTTTTATGTTCGCTAACTAGCTACGTCTGTTTACAGCCGGCGTCAACAAAGCTAGCTTTTATGTTCGCTAACTAGCTACGTCTGTTTACAGCCGGCGTCAACAAAGCTAGCTTTTATGTTCGCTAACTAGCTACGTCTGTTTACAACCGGCGTCAACAAAGCTAGCTTTTATGTTCGCTAACTAGCTACGTCTGTTTACAGCCGGCGTCAACAAAGCTAGCTTTTATGTTCGCTAACTAGCTACGTCTGTTTACAACCGGCGTCAACAAAGCTAGCTTTTATGTTCGCTAACTAGCTACGTCTGTTTACAGCCGGCGTCAACAAAGCTAGCTTTTATGTTCGCTAACTAGCTACGTCTGTTTACAGCCGGCGTCAACAAAGCTAGCTTTTATGTTCGCTAACTAGCTACGTCTGTTTACACCCGGCGTCAACAAAGCTAGCTTTTATGTTCGCTAACTAGCTACGTCTGTTTACAACCGGCGTCAACAAAGCTAGCTTTTATGTTCGCTAACTAGCTACGTCTGTTTACAGCCGGCGTCAACAAAGCTAGCTTTTATGTTCGCTAACTAGCTACGTCTGTTTACAACCGGCGTCAACAAAGCTAGCTTTTATGTTCGCTAACTAGCTACGTCTGTTTACAGCCGGCGTCAACAAAGCTAGCTTTTATGTTCGCTAACTAGCTACGTCTGTTTACAGCCGGCGTCAACAAAGCTAGCTTTTATGTTCGCTAACTAGCTACGTCTGTTTACAGCCGGCGTCAACAAAGCTAGCTTTTATGTTCGCTAACTAGCTACGTCTGTTTACAGCCGGCGTCAACAAAGCTAGCTTTTATGTTCGCTAACTAGCTACGTCTGTTTACAGCCGGCGTCAACAAAGCTAGCTTTTATGTTCGCTAACTAGCTACGTCTGTTTACAGCCGGTGTAGCAGCGTCAGAAACTAGTGCTGGCAATTCACTGAACAATTGTCCCAGAATGGAAATATTTAACACCAATAACAAGTAAACAGAATTGATTAGTGAATTAAGATAACAGCGTCCAGACTAATTGTATGTGTACAGTACAGGTAAGCTTTCAAACATTGTATAGAGGCTGAAGCAACAACAACAACAAAAAATATGAAATCGCTAAATAAGCTTTTTTGCTTACTGTTTAAGAATGATAACATTTTTTTTTACATTTAAGTCATTTAGCAGACGCTCTTATCCAGAGCGACTTACAAGTTGGAAAGTTCATACATATTCATCCTGGTCCCCCCGTGGGAATTGAACCCACAACCCTGGCGTTGCAAGCGCCATGCTCTACCAACTGAGCCACACGGGACCTGTGATGTCTAGCCAGAATAGAACACAGAACACAGTCCATTAGAACACAGTCCATTAGATCACAGTCCATTAGAACACAGTCTATTAGAACACAGTCCATTAGAACACAGTCCATTGGAACACAGTCCATTGGAACACAGTCCATTAGAACACATTCCATTGGAACACAGTCCATTAGAACACAGTCCTTTAGAACACAGTCCATTAGAACACAGTCCTTTAGAACACAGTCCATTAGAACACAGTCCATTAGAACACAGTCCATTAGATCACAGTCTATTAGAACACAGTCCATTAGATCACAGTCTATTAGAACACAGTCCATTAGAACACAGTCCATTAGATCACAGTCCATTAGATCACAGTCCATTAGAACACAGTCCATTAGAACACAGTCCATTGGAACACAGTCCATTAGAACACAGTCTATTAGAACACAGTCTATTGTATAGAGGCTGAAGCAACAACAACAACAAAAAATATGAAATCGCTAAATAAGCTTTTTTGCTTACTGTTTAAGAATGCTAACATTTTTTTTTACATTTAAGTCATTTAGCAGACGCTCTTATCCAGAGCGACTTACAAGTTGGAAAGTTCATACATATTCATCCTGGTCCCCCCGTGGGAATTGAACCCACAACCCTGGCGTTGCAAGCGCCATGCTCTACCAACTGAGCCACACGGGACCTGTGATGTCTAGCCAGAATAGTGGCGTTTCACTGTGAAGATGAGACTGCATTAGGACCGCTTGTGTTTTATATGTAATGAGAAGGCTTGCATTGAGAGACATTATAACACCCATGTATATTATGAAATATAACACATTATAATATTATTAAATGACACTGACGTTCATGATAGCTTGTTTTTAATATTCACCTCATGCATCGATAACAAAATAGGCGATGTGATGCAATACAACGTGATTAGAAAGCCTAGACTAATAACATCCCAATGTAAGATAAATGCAATGGATACAAAACCAACACTGACATGTGATTAAGGAGAACATTATAATTATATGCGTGCATATCAAACAGTAATACATAGAATGAATACAGTATTGTAATATTATTCATGTCTTTCTCTCTCCTTGCAGGGGATTGGACAGGTGAACTACAGACCCCAGATGACCAAGCCTCAGAACCATGTGGAGACGTCAAAACTCATTTTGAATAAATATTAACTGATTTATCGGTTTTCCTGTATCTGCGTGGATCCTTAGAACACAGTCCATTAGATCACAGTCCATTAGAACACAGTCCATTAGAACACAGTCCATTGGAACACAGTCCATTAGAACACAGTCCATTAGAACACAGTCCATTAGAACACAGTCCATTAGAACACAGTCCATTAGAACACAGTCTATTAGAACACAGTCCATTAGAACACAGTCCATTAGAACACAGTCCATTAGAACACAGTCCATTAGAACACAGTCCATTGGAACACAGTCCATTAGATCACAGTCCATTAGAACACAGTCCATTAGATCACAGTCTATTAGAACACAGTCCATTAGAACACAGTCTATTAGAACACAGTCCATTAGATCACAGTCCATTAGATCACAGTCTATTAGAACACAGTCCATTAGAACACAGTCCATTAGAACACGGTCTATTAGAACACAGTCCATTAGAACACGGTTCATTAGAACACAGTCTATTAGAACACAGTCCATTAGAACACAGTCTATTAGAACACAGTCCATTAGAACACAGTCCATTAGAACACAGTCCATTAGATCACAGTCCATTAGAACACAGTCCATTGGAACACAGTCCATTAGATCACAGTCCATTAGAACACAGTCCATTAGAACACAGTCCATTAGAACACAGTCCATTAGAACACAGTCTATTAGAACACAGTCCATTAGAACACAGTCCATTGGAACACAGTCCATTAGATCACAGTCCATTAGAACACAGTCCATTAGAACACAGTCCATTAGAACACAGTCCATTTGAACACAGTCTATTAGAACACAGTCTATTAGAACACAGTCCATTAGATCACAGTCTATTAGAACACAGTCCATTAGAACACAGTCCATTAGAACACAGTCTATTAGAACACAGTCCATTAGAACACAGTTCATTAGAACACAGTTCATTAGAACACAGTCTATTAGAACACAGTCCATTAGAACACAGTCCATTAGAACACAGTCCATTAGAACACAGTCCATTAGAACACAGTCCATTAGATCACAGTCCATTGGAACACATTCCATTGGAACACATTCCATTAGAACACAGTCCATTAGAACACATTCCATTGGAACACAGTCCATTAGAACACAGTCCTTTAGAACACAGTCCATTAGAACACAGTCCTTTAGAACACAGTCCATTAGAACACAGTCCATTAGAACACAGTCCATTAGATCACAGTCTATTAGAACACAGTCCATTAGATCACAGTCTATTAGAACACAGTCCATTAGAACACAGTCCATTAGATCACAGTCCATTAGATCACAGTCCATTAGAACACAGTCTATTAGAACACAGTCCATTAGAACACAGTCCATTGGAACACAGTCCATTGGAACACAGTCCATTAGAACACATTCCATTGGAACACAGTCCATTAGAACACAGTCCTTTAGAACACAGTCCATTAGAACACAGTCCTTTAGAACACAGTCCATTAGAACACAGTCCATTAGAACACAGTCCATTAGATCACAGTCTATTAGAACACAGTCTATTAGAACACAGTCCATTAGAACACATTCCATTAGAACACAGTCCATTAGAACACAGTCCATTGGATCACAGTCCATTGGATCACAGTCCATTAGAACACAGTCCATTAGAACACAGTCCATTGGATCACAGTCCATTGGAACACATTCCATTGGAACACATTCCATTAGAACACAGTCCATTAGAACACATTCCATTGGAACACAGTCCATTAGAACACAGTCCTTTAGAACACAGTCCATTAGAACACAGTCCTTTAGAACACAGTCCATTAGAACACAGTCCATTAGAACACAGTCCATTAGATCACAGTCTATTAGAACACAGTCCATTAGATCACAGTCTATTAGAACACAGTCCATTAGAACACAGTCCATTAGATCACAGTCCATTAGATCACAGTCCATTAGAACACAGTCTATTAGAACACAGTCCATTAGAACACAGTCCATTAGAACACAGTCCATTGGAACACAGTCCATTAGAACACATTCCATTGGAACACAGTCCATTAGAACACAGTCCTTTAGAACACAGTCCATTAGAACACAGTCCTTTAGAACACAGTCCATTAGAACACAGTCCATTAGAACACAGTCCATTAGAACACAGTCTATTAGAACACAGTCCATTAGAACACAGTCCATTGGAACACAGTCCATTGGAACACAGTCCATTGGAACACAGTCCATTGGAACACAGTCCATTAGAACACAGTCCATTGGAACACAGTCCATTGGATCACAGTCCATTAGAACACAGTCCATTAGAACACAGTCCATTAGATCACAGTCCATAAGAACACAGTCCATTAGAACACAGTCCATTGGAACACAGTCCATTGGAACACAGTCCATTAGAACACAGTCCATTGGAACACAGTCCATTGGAACACAGTCCATTGGAACACAGTCCATTAGAACACAGTATATTAGAACACAGTCCATTAGAACACAGTCCATTAGAACACAGTCCATTGGAACACAGTCCATTGGAACACAGTCCATTGGAACACAGTCCATTGGAACACAGTCCATTAGAACACAGTATATTAGAACACAGTCCATTAGAACACAGTCCATTGGAACACAGTCCATTAGAACACAGTCCATTGGATCACAGTCCATTGGAACACAGTCCATTGGAACACAGTCCATTGGAACACAGTCCATTGGAACACAGTCCATTAGAACACAGTCTATTAGAACACAGTCTATTAGAACACAGTCCATTAGAACACAGTCTATTAGAACACAGTCTATTAGAACACAGTCCATTAGAACACAGTCCATTAGATCACAGTCCATTAGAACACAGTCCATTGGAACACAGTCCATTAGAACACAGTCTATTAGAACACAGTCTATTAGAACACAGTCCATTAGAACACAGTCTATTAGAACACAGTCTATTAGAACACAGTCTATTAGAACACAGTCCATTAGAACACAGTCCATTAGAACACAGTCCATTAGAACACAGTCCATTGGATCACAGTCCATTAGAACACAGTCCATTAGAACACAGTCCATTAGAACACAGTCCATTAGATCACAGTCCATTAGAACACAGTCCATTGGAACACAGTCCATTAGATCACAGTCCATTAGAACACAGTCTATTAGAACACAGTCTATTAGAACACAGTCCATTAGAACACAGTCCATTAGAACACAGTCCATTAGAACACAGTCCATTGGAACACAGTCCATTGGAACACAGTCCATTGGAACACAGTCCATTAGAACACAGTCCATTGGATCACAGTCCATTAGAACACAGTCCATTAGAACACAGTCCATTAGAACACAGTCCATTAGATCACAGTCCATTAGAACACAGTCCATTGGAACACAGTCCATTAGATCACAGTCCATTAGAACACAGTCTATTAGAACACAGTCTATTAGAACACAGTCCATTGGAACACAGTCCATTAGAACACAGTCCATTGGAACACAGTCCATTAGAACACAGTCCATTAGAACACAGTCCATTAGATCACAGTCCATTAGAACACAGTCCATTGGAACACAGTCCATTAGATCACAGTCCATTAGAACACAGTCTATTAGAACACAGTCCATTAGAACACAGTCTATTAGAACACAGTCCATTAGAACACAGTCTATTAGAACACAGTCCATTAGATCACAGTCTATTAGAACACAGTCCATTAGATCACAGTCTATTAGAACACAGTCTATTAGAACACAGTCTATTAGAACACAGTCCATTAGAACACAGTCCATTAGAACACAGTCCATTGGAACACAGTCCATTGGAACACAGTCCATTGGAACACAGTCCATTAGAACACAGTCCATTGGATCACAGTCCATTAGAACACAGTCCATTAGAACACAGTCCATTAGAACACAGTCCATTAGATCACAGTCCATTAGAACACAGTCCATTGGAACACAGTCCATTAGATCACAGTCCATTAGAACACAGTCTATTAGAACACAGTCTATTAGAACACAGTCCATTGGAACACAGTCCATTAGAACACAGTCCATTGGAACACAGTCCATTAGAACACAGTCCATTAGAACACAGTCCATTGGAACACAGTCCATTAGAACACAGTCCATTGGAACACAGTCCATTAGATCACAGTCCATTAGAACACAGTCCATTAGAACACAGTCCATTAGAACACAGTCTATTAGAACACAGTCTATTAGAACACAGTCCATTAGATCACAGTCTATTAGAACACAGTCCATTAGATCACAGTCTATTAGAACACAGTCTATTAGAACACAGTCCATTAGATCACAGTCTATTAGAACACAGTATATTAGAACACAGTCCATTAGAACACAGTCCATTAGAACACAGTCCATTAGAACACAGTCCATTAGAACACAGTATATTAGAACACAGTCCATTAGATCACAGTCCATTAGAACACAGTATATTAGAACACAGTCCATTAGAACACAGTCCATTAGTACACAGTCCATTAGAACACAGTATATTAGAACACAGTCCATTAGAACACAGTCTATTGGAACACAGTCCATTAGAACACAGTCCATTAGAACACAGTCCATTAGATCACAGTCCATTGTACAAGTGTTGTTAGTTGTATGTACAAGATACATATATTTCCAACCAAATGGTTACTTGCAGGTTTCTTCTCAACAATGAAACAACAATAAAGAAAATAATTCAAGATAAGAATACGAACACAAAGTAAATGGCTCAGTAGAATAGAATAAACACTTTAGGATCCCCTAGTGAGGGACGTCATGGAGATTACCATTCACCATTCTAACTCTTCTTCAGTATACAAGAGACATTTTAATCATGACAGCCACCGGTTGTTTTATACACAGGACAGTAGTTTACCGGTTTTTGTTCCAGCCCTTCAACTAATTGTGATCTAAATTGTAGACGATGAATAGTTGAACGCTGTGCTGGGCAGGAATAAAACCCTGCCCGGTGTGCAGTACACTGGGGCAGAAATCACCCACGTCTGTAGAAGGAGTTTCATATGTGACAATGAGCTGACAATTCTACATGATAGAGAATAACATAACATTAATTTATAACATTATAACATAGAGTATGTGGATCTACTTCTAATGATGATGCTACATACTGCTGGACAAACTGACTAAACTCCTAGGATAGGGTGATTTCCCTGACTAAACTACTAGGATAGGGGGATTTTCCTGACTAAACTACTAGGATAGGGTGATTTTCCTGACTAAACTACTAGGATAGTGTGATTTTCCTGACTAAACTACTAGGATAGGGTGATTTTCCTGACTAAACTCCTAGGATAGGCTGATTTTCCTGACTAAACTACTAGGATAGGGTGATTTTCCTGACTAAACTACTAGGATAGGGTGATTTTCCTGACTAAACTCCTAGGATAGGGTGATTTTCCTGACTAAACTCCTAGGATAGGCTGATTTTCCTGACTAAACTCCTAGGATAGGCTGATTTTCCTGACTAAACTCCTAGGATAGGCTGATTTTCCTGACTAAACTACTAGGATAGGGTGATTTTCCTGACTAAACTCCTAGGATAGGCTGATTTTCCTGACTAAACTACTAGGATAGGGTGATTTTTCTGACTAAACTACTAGGATAGGGTGATTTTCCTGACTAAACTACTAGGATAGGGTGATTTTCCTGACTAAACTACTAGGATAGGGTGATTTTCCTGACTAAACTACTAGGATAGGGTGATTTTCCTGACTAAACTCCTAGGATAGGCTGATTTTCCTGACTAAACTCCTAGGATAGGCTGATTTTCCTGACTAAACTCCTAGGATAGGCTGATTTTCCTGACTAAACTACTAGGATAGGGTGATTTTCCTGACTAAACTCCTAGGATAGGCTGATTTTCCTGACTAAACTACTAGGATAGGGTGATTTTTCTGACTAAACTACTAGGATAGGGTGATTTTCCTGACTAAACTACTAGGATAGGGTGATTTTCCTGACTAAACTACTAGCATAGAGTGATTTTCCTGACTAAACTCCTAGGATAGGGAGATTTTCCTGACTAAACTCCTAGGATAGGGTGATAGGAAGAAGGCTGGACTAGTTCAAACCTGCAACACCAAGTCTCACCAGGAGAGGGGGCTGTGGTTGAGTTGAGCAGATTTTAGTCATTTTAAAAACCAGCTGTGTTTAGCAGGTTGTTACGTTGAACAGACACACTGTATAGAAACGAATTTATTCTCTGTAAATAGTGCCTCTTCATAATCCCTCCCCTATCCCATACTAACCAACGCTGCCTTTTTCAACTTTTGAAACGACTTAAAGCGTATAAATCTTTCTGGAGTCAAACAACTGGCGAACCTGTTTTGAATTTGTAAAGATAACAGGGAAAAGCTGGAGATTCTCTTCTGATGATCTGAGGTGATTGTCTCATGTCTGACTGACAGAACCTGTTACAGGTAGTGACCCCTGACCTATCCTGTTACAGGTGGTGACCCCTGACCTATCCTGTTACAGGTGGTGACCCCTGACCTATCCTGTTACAGGTGGTGACCCCTGACCTATCCTGTTACAGGTGGTGACCCCTGACCTATCCTGTTACAGGTAGTGACCCCTGACCTATCCTGTTACAGGTGGTGACCCCTGACCTATCCTGTTACAGGTGGTGACCCCTGACCTATCCTGTTACAGGTGGTGACCCCTGACCTATCCTGTTACACGTGGTGACCCCTGACCTATCCTGTTACAGGTGGTGACCCCTGACCTATCCTGTTACACGTGGTGACCCCTGACCTATCTTGTTACACGTGGTGACCCCTGACCTATCCTGTTACAGGTGGTGACCCCTGACCTATCCTGTTACAGGTGGTGACCCCTGACCTATCCTGTTACAGGTGGTGACCCCTGACCTATCCTGTTACAGGTGGTGACCCCTGACCTATCCTGTTACAGGTGGTGACCCCTGACATATCCTGTTACACGTGGTGACCCCTGACCTATCCTGTTACACGTGGTGACCCCTGACCTATCCTGTTACAGGTGGTGACCCCTGACCTATCCTGTTACAGGTGGTGACCCCTGACCTATCCTGTTACAGGTGGTGACCCCTGACCTATCCTGTTACAGGTGGTGACCCCTGACCTATCCTGTTACAGGTGGTGACCCCTGACCTATCCTGTTACAGGTGGTGACCCCTGACCTATCCTGTTACAGGTGGTGACCCCTGACCTATCCTGTTACAGGTGGTGACCCCTGACCTATCCTGTTACACGTGGTGACCCCTGACCTACCCTGTTACACGTGGTGACCCCTGACCTACCCTGTTACACGTGGTGACCCCTGACCTATCCTGTTACCTGTCGGTGTGCTCTGACCCCACAGACTCAGTATCGCTATATTTACCTAACGCTCTCTCGTTACTAGTGTAACCCTTAACTGTGGTCACTCTCTTCCCTATATTTGTATATATTTATTATTTAACCTTTATTTAACTAGGCAAGTCAGTTAAGACAAATTCTTATTTACAATGACGGCCTAACCCCCCCCCCCCCCCCCCCCCCCCCCCGCCCAAACCCGAACGACGCTGGGACAATTCTGCGCTGCCCTATGGGATACAGCCTGGATTCGAACCAGGGACTGTAGTGACGCCTCTTGCACTGAGATGTAGTGCCTTAGACCGCTGAACCCTATTCCCTAAATAGTGCACTACTTTAGACCAGAGCCCTATGGCACCCTATTCCCTATATAGTGCACTACTTTAGACCAGAGCCCTATGGCACCCTATATAGTACACTACTTTAGACCAGAGCCCTATGGCACCCTATATAGTGCACTACTTTAGACCAGAGCCCTATGGCACCCTATATAGTGAACTACTTTATAGGGAATTGGGTTCCATAGGTCTATAGTGCACTACTTTAGACCAGAGCCCTATAGAACCCTATTCCCTATGGACCCTGGTCTATAGTAGTGCCATTTTAGGTTGCACACTTTGACCCATCTCCTGGTTAGTGGACATACCATTATGTATTAATCTGTCTTGGGTTAGAGATCCTCTATGTATTAATCTGTCTTGGATTAGAGATTATTTATGTATTAGAGATCCTTTATGTATAAATCTGTCTTGGTTAGAGATTCTTTATGTGTTAATCTGTCTTGGTTAGAGATCCTTTATGTATTAATCTGTCTTGGTTTAGAGATTATTTATGTATTAGAGATCCTTTATGTATTAATCTGTCTTGGTTAGAGATCCTCTATGTATTAATCTGTCTTGGGTTAGAGATCCTCTTTGTATTAATCTGTCTTGGTTAGAGATCCTCTATGTATTAATCTGTCTTGGTTAGAGATCCTCTATGTATTAATCTGTCTTGGTTAGAGATCCTCTATGTATTAATCTGTCTTGGTTTAGAGATTATTTATGTATTAGAGATCCTTTATGTATTAATCTGTCTTGGTTAGAGATCCTCTATGTATTAATCTGTCTTGGGTTAGAGATCCTCTTTGTATTAATCTGTCTTGGTTAGAGATCCTCTATGTATTAATCTGTCTTGGTTAGAGATCCTCTATGTATTAATCTGTCTTGGTTAGAGATCCTCTATGTATTAATCTGTCTTGGTTAGAGATCCTCTATGTATTAATCTGTCTTGGTTTAGAGATTAGTTATGTATTAGAGATCCTTTATGTATTAATCTGTCTTGGTTAGAGATCCTTTATGTATTAATCTGTCTTGGGTTAGAGATCCTCTTTGTATTAATCTGTCTTGGGTTAGAGATCCTCTATGTATTAATCTGTCTTGGTTAGAGATCCTCTTTGTATTAATCTGTCTTGGTTAGAGATCCTCTATGTATTAATCTGTCTTGGGTTAGAGATCCTCTATGTATTAATCTGTCTTGGGTTAAAGATCCTCTATGTATTAATCTGTCTTGGGTTAGAGATCCTCTATGTATTAATCTGTCTTGGTTTAGAGATTATTTATGTATTAATCTGTCTTGGGTTAAAGATCCTCTATGTATTAATCTGTCTTGGTTTAGAGATTATTTATGTATTAATCTGTTTTGGGTTAAAGATCCTCTATGTATTAATCTGTCTTGGGTTAGAGATTATTTATGTATTAGAGATCCTCTTTGTATTAATCTGTCTTGGTTAGAGATCCTTTATGTATTAATCTGTCTTGGGTTAGAGATCCTCTTTGTATTAATCTGTCTTGGGTTTGTAACGTTATTGTGTAGTTATATTTCTGAATGGTGATCTTAATGACTTTTCCCTCCTGACACTTTGTTCTCTGTGCATTAATCTGTCTTGGGTTAAAGATCCTCTATGTATTAATCTGTCTTGGTTTAGAGATCCTCTATGTATTAATCTGTCTTGGGTTAGAGATCCTCTGTGTATTAATCTGTCTTGGGTTTGTAACGTTATATTTCTGAATGGAGATCTTAATGACTTTTCCCTCCTGACACTTTGTTCTCTGTGTTTGGAGCTCCTGGTCATGAATGGCTTGATTTATTGACAGTAGACGCCTCCCAAATCCACACCCTACGCCCTTTACAGTGACCTGCTTTTAACCAGACTAGTGCACTACACAGGGAATAGGGTGCCGGTTTTGGGACGCAAGCCGGTGTGATTTTTAAAGGATGTTTTCTGACTGGGCTGTTTGGAGCGTTTTAAAGGTTTAAGTCAATTCCTTCCTAATCATTTCTTGAAACTTGGTTGCGTTCCAGGCCGACTACATTACAGATGCTGCATTGCGTCAACCCATTGTTGTACGCCACGTCATTGAGAGTCATATTGCTATATAATAGGATGTGGTTAGCTGTTATGTTTAAACACCTATCTAGGCATGCATCTGCAGGGTAGTCAGCCTGGAACGCGTCCGTTGTGTCTTCCTGTTACTAGCGAGTGTTATGTTGCATGTTCTTTAACTGGACCGGTGTCTGGCTCGTAGGACTCTAGTTTTAACTGAACCGGTGTCTGGCTCGTAGGACTGTAGTTTTAACTGAACCGGTGTCTGGCTCGTAGGACTGTAGTTTTAACTGAACCGGTGTCTGGCTCGTAGGACTGTAGTTTTAACTGAACCGGTGTCTGGCTTGTAGGACTGTAGTTTTAACTGACCCGGTGTCTGGCTCGTAGGACTGTAGTTTTAACTGGACCGGTGTCTGGCTCGTAGGACTGTAGTTTTAACTGAACCGGTGTCTGGCTCGTAGGGCTGTAGTTTTAACTGAACCGGTGTCTGGCTCGTAGGACTGTAGTTTTAACTGAACCGGTGTCTGGCTCGTAGGACTGTAGTTTTAACTGAACCGGTGTCTGGCTCGTAGGACTGTAGTTTTAACTGAGCCGGTGTCTGGCTCGTAGGACTGTAGTTTTAACTGAACCGGTGTCTGGCTCGTAGGACTGTAGTTTTAACTGAACCGGTGTCTGGCTCGTAGGACCGTAGTTTTAACTGAGCCGGTGTCTGGCTCGTAGGACCGTAGTTTTAACTGAACTGGTGTCTGGCTCGTAGGACCGTAGTTTTAACTGAACTGGTGTCTGGCTCGTAGGACTGTAGTTTTAACTGACCCGATGTCTGGCTCGTAGGACTGTAGTTTTAACTGACCCGGTGTCTGGCTCGTAGGACTGTAGTTTTAACTGAACCGGTGTCTGGCTCGTAGGGCTATAGTTTTAACTGAACCGGTGTCTGGCTCGTAGGGCTGTAGTTTTAACTGAACCGGTGTCTGGCTCGTAGGACTGTATTTTTAACTGACCCGGTGTCTGGCTCGTAGGACTGTAGTTTTAACTGACCCGGTGTCTGGCTCGTAGGACTGTAGTTTTAACTGACCCGGTATCTGGCTCGTAGGACTGTAGTTTTAACTGAGCCGGTGTCTGGCTCGTAGGACTGTATTTTTAACTGAACCGGTGTCTGGCTCGTAGGACTGTAGTTTTAACTGAACCGGTGTCTGGCTCGTAGGGCTATAGTTTTAACTGAACCGGTGTCTGGCCCGTAGGACTGTAGTTTTAGCTGAACCGGTGTCTGGCTCGTAGGACTGTAGTTTTAACTGAACCGGTGTCTGGCTCGTAGGACTGTAGTTTTAACTGACCCGGTGTCTGGCTCGTAGGACTGTAGTTTTAACTGACCCGGTGTCTGGCTCGTAGGACTGTAGTTTTAACTGGACCGGTGTCTGGCTCGTAGGACTGTAGTTTTAACTGAGCCGGTGTCTGGCTCGTAGGACTGTAGTTTTAACTGAACCGGTGTCTGGCTCGTAGGACTGTAGTTTTAACTGAACCGGTGTCTGGCTCGTAGGACCGTAGTTTTAACTGAACCGGTGTCTGGCTCGTAGGACCGTAGTTTTAACTGAACCGGTGTCTGGCTCGTAGGACTGTAGTTTTAACTGAACCGGTGTCTGGCTCGTAGGACTGTAGTTTTAACTGGACCGGTGTCTGGCTCGTAGGACTGTAGTTTTAACTGAACCGGTGTCTGGCTCGTAGGACTGTAGTTTTTACTGAACCGGTGTCTGGCTCGTAGGACTGTAGTTTTAACTGGACCGGTGTCTGGCTCGTAGGACTGTAGTTTTAACTGGACCGGTGTCTGGCTCGTAGGACTGTAGTTTTAACTGAACCGGTGTCTGGCTCGTAGGACCGTAGTTTTAACTGAACCGGTGTCTGGCTCGTAGGACCGTAGTTTTAACTGAACCGGTGTCTGGCTCGTAGGACTGTAGTTTTAACTGAACCGGTGTCTGGCTCGTAGGACTGTAGTTTTAACTGGACCGGTGTCTGGCTCGTAGGACTGTAGTTTTAACTGAACCGGTGTCTGGCTCGTAGGACTGTAGTTTTTACTGAACCGGTGTCTGGCTCGTAGGACTGTAGTTTTAACTGGACCGGTGTCTGGCTCGTAGGACTGTAGTTTTAACTGTCCCGGTGTCTGGCTCGTAGGACTGTAGTTTTAACTGGACCGGTGTCTGGCTCGTAGGACTGTAGTTTTAACTGAACCGGTGTCTGGCTCGTAGGACTGTAGTTTTAACTGAACCGGTGTCTGGCTCGTAGGACTGTAGTTTTAACTGAACCGGTGTCTGGCTCGTAGGACTGTAGTTTTAACTGAACCGGTGTCTGGCTCGTAGGACTAGTTTTAACTGAACTGGTGTCTGGCTCGTAGGACTGTAGTTTTAACTGAACGGTGTCTGGCTCGTAGGACTGTAGTTTTAACTGAACCGGTGTCTGGCTCGTAGGACTGTAGTTTTAACTGAACGGTGTCTGGCTCGTAGGACTGTAGTTTTAACTGAACCGGTGTCTGGCTCGTAGGACTGTAGTTTTAACTGAACCGGTGTCTGGCTCGTAGCACTGTAGTTTTAACTGAACCGGTGTCTGGCTCGTAGGACTGTAGTTTTAACTGAGCCGGTGTCTGGCTCGTAGGACTGTATTTTTAACTGAACCGGTGTCTGGCTCGTAGGACTGTAGTTTTAACTGACCCGGTGTCTGGCTCGTAGGACTGTAGTTTTAACTGAGCCGGTGTCTGGCTCGTAGGACTGTAGTTTTAACTGAACCGGTGTCTGGCTCGTAGGACTGTAGTTTTAACTGAACCGGTGTCTGGCTCGTAGGACTGTAGTTTTAACTGAACCGGTGTCTGGCTCGTAGGACTGTAGTTTTAACTGAACCGGTGTCTGGCTCGTAGGGCTATAGTTTTAACTGAACCGGTGTCTGGCTCGTAGGGCTGTAGTTTTAACTGAACCGGTGTCTGGCTCGTAGGACTGTAGTTTTAACTGAGCCGGTGTCTGGCTCGTAGGACTGTAGTTTTAACTGAACTGGTGTCTGGCTCGTAGGACTGTAGTTTTAACTGACCCGGTGTCTGGCTCGTAGGACTGTAGTTTTAACTGACCCGGTGTCTGGCTCGTAGGACTGTAGTTTTAACTGAATCGGTGTCTGGCTCGTAGGACTGTAGTTTTAACTGAACCGGTGTCTGGCTCGTAGGACTGTATTTTTAACTGAACCGGTGTCTGGCTCGTAGGACTGTAGTTTTAACTGAACCGGTGTCTGGCCCGTAGGACTGTAGTTTTAGCTGACCCGGTGTCTGGCTCGTAGGACTGTAGTTTTAACTGAACCGGTGTCTGGCTTGTAGGACCGTAGTTTTAACTGAACCGGTGTCTGGCTCGTAGGCCTGTAGTTGTAGTTTAGTGATTCTCTGCATGCATGTGTTTTTTAATCGTCTACAATCAGAGCAGCAACGTGCTAAAGGAACCATATCTCCTACATAGTGCACCACTTTAGACCAGAGCCCTCTGGGCTTCTCCTCTGGGCTTCTCCTCTGGGCTTCTCCTCTGGGCTTCCCCTCTGGGCTTCCCCTCTGGGCTTCCCCTCTGGGCTTCCCCTCTGGGCTTCTCCTCTGGGCTTCTCCTCTGGGCTTCTCCTCTGGGCTTCTCCTCTGGGCTTCTCCTCTGGGCTTCTCCTCTGGGCTTCTCCTCTGGGCTCCTCCTCTGGGCTCCTCCTCTGGGCTCCTCCTCTGGGCTCCTCCTCTGGGCTTCTCCTCTGGGCTTCCCCTCTGGGCTTCCCCTCTGGGCTTCCCCGTTGTGTTATTCTATTTGGGATGTTAACTGTTGTTATTCTACTGGCTGTACAATTATATATTCTTTCCCGTTCTGAGTGGTCAACAACACACAGGTCGTGACCTATTTTAAGGAAGAGATCTCTATGGATGTATCCCCTATGCCACCCTGTTTCCCTATATAGTGCACTACTTTTAGCCTGGTCAGGCTAGGGACAATAATCCAACTCAAATGTGACACTAAACAGTGGTTTGTAATGACATTGGGGAGTCGAGAGAGATCAGCCATATGTCTGTCACTCTGGCATGTGTATCGTGTGACACCAGATGTGTATATGTGCCTGTAAATACATTGTGAAGAGAATTGTTTTGAATGGTGGGAAAATAAAGTTATAATTGTAACAGGTTTTGTCTGTTTAATTTTTTGGGGGGGGGTTGAGATTGTGATGGTGGACTTTTTTTTGAAGGGAAATTAACTTCTATAATCCTGAGAGGAAGCAATGTTTTTTGGGGGGAGTGCTCGTATGGGTCAAAACTATCAAACTGTTGTAGAGACGAAGGTGCTCTTTGAAGAGGACAATCACAAAAACAGCACTGTGTCTCACTTTTTTATTGATCTCTCCAAGGCTTTTGATACAGTTGATCATGTTATACTAAGGCAGAGATTGTCGAGTGTAGGTCTTTCAGAGCATGCAGTTGCATGGTTTGCTAACTATCTGTCTGATAGTGCACTCAATTTGATGGGCTTATGTCTGTTAAATTGTCTGTCTTTAATGGTGTGCCCCAAAGCTCTGTATTTGGTCCTCTCTTATTCACTATTTATATAAATAATTTAGACAAAATGTCCAAAATGCACAACTTCATTTTTATGCTTATGATACTGTTATTTACTGTTGTGCCTCGTCTCTTACAAAAGCTTTCCAGAACTTGCAAACTGCTTTTTATACTGTTCAACATACCTTGTGTCAATTGAAGCTCATCCTCAATACTGACAAAACTAAATTAATGGTGTTTTCTAAAGCAAGAACTAGACCTCTGAACCTTTCACCTGTTACTACCTGTCAGGGCAAGGAGATTGAGGTTGTAACCTCATATAAATATCTTGGAATGTTAATTGATGATGGCTTCTTTCTTAAATTGCATATTCAACAACTTACAAAAACATTGAAGCTGAAATTGGGATTTTATTTTAGGAAAAAGGCCTGTTTTTCTTTTGAAGCCAGAAGGAGGCTAGTATCAGCTACATTTATGCCTTTACTAGACTATGGTGATATTTATATATGAATGCTTCCGCTCAGTGTTTCAGATCAATTGACACCCTTTACCATGGCACTTTGAGATTTCTTTTAAACTGCAAAACCCTTACGCACCACTGCACTTTATATACCAGGGTTGGCTGGCCTTCTCTAGTCACCCGTAGGCTCAGTCACTGGTATACCAGGGTTGGCTGTCCTTCTCTAGTCACTCGTAGGCTCAGTCACTGGTATACTTTTATTTACAAAGCCATTTTGGGCTTACTACCTTTTTATTTGGGCATTTCTATTGTTCAGAAATGTGGCGGGTCGTCTCTTCGTTCACTGGACTTTATCCTGATGATGGTTCCAAATGCCCGAACTGAATTTTGTAAAAGGGCTTTTATGTACTCTGCGCCATCGTCTTGGAACGCCTTACAAAATACTTTTAAACTGGAAGAACTTGTCCTGATTGGTGTTTTTAAATCACTGATGAAGGATTTTAAGGCTGATTCCCTGACCTGTCAATGTTTTTAATTTGCTGTTTTTGATATTGTTATACTCTTGTGAATTCATGAATGGTTTTTACTAGATTACTTGTGGTTTTTCATGTTGTCTGTCTGTAGTTTTTGTAATGACTTGGTGCTGCCTATCTTGGCCAGGACGCTCTTGAAAAAGAGATTTTAAATCTCAATGAGCCATTCCTGGTAAAATAAAATAAAATAAATGTAAAAACTCACAATACAACAGGCAGGTTTTCAGTCACCCAGGTTTATTCAACTGTTCTATGTAATCGAACTGGCTGATATAGGAGTCGTTCTGTTTTATTGAACTGGCTGATATAGGAGTCGTTCTGTTTAATCGAACTGGCTGATATAGGAGTCGTTCTGTTTTATTGAACTGGCTGATATAGGAGTCGTTCTGTTTCATTGAACTGGCTGATATAGGAGTCGTTCTGTTTAATTGAACTGGCTGATATAGGAGTCGTTCTGTTTAATTGAACTGGCTGATATAGGAGTCGTTCTGTTTAATTTGAATCCGTTCGACGGGTGGATTTTTTATTCTGTCTAACTTAATTGAGACAAAGGATGACGGAAACGGTGTATTCCGAATAAAGGATGAGGGTCCGGCTACCTGACGTTGATGTAGTGTTTTGAAAAATAGGCCATTCAGTATTATCCATATTTCACCTTGTTTCACCACAAGAATATCACCAAACCCTTGTTAAATTCAGTCATATACAGTCGGTTAGAGAAAAGATAAATAATCCATGAGGGAGAGTCCACAAATTTACACGGCTGTGTGCAGGCTACCTTTGAACTGTAAAAACGTCTGTCTTCCCCAACACTATTGTGTGGCTTACATGTGTGTGTGTGTGTGTGTCCCTAAACTGTAAATAGAATATGATTGATTGGGAATATGATCATTTCTAATTTAAGGTGAAGGTAACTCAATCCAGACCGGTTGTTTTAAAGTTTGCACCGTGTGTCTAAACGGTGTTAAGAGGAGTAGTATTACAAATCATAAGATGAAGTACGTTGAAGATTTAAAACGGGGACACATTTTGCTTCGCAAACCTCACTAATATTAGGCCAATGTTAGTCAATTCCTGCCCTTCTATCCATGTGGGCCTTTTGCAGGCTAACTGAGACGTGAAACAGATAAGTGGGAGGGTGTACAGGCTGTTACTAATTTATTAAGACACAATACGCCTAAACGGGTAATGTAAACACTTCTACCGTCCTCTTCTTTATCCAAACCTACGCTTGACATTATGTCCAGCTGTTTTTAAATCGAGATAGAAATGAAGCGTAGCAGGCAGACCGATTTCTATCCAAACATTCTACAACAAAAAATAAAGTCACTGGACACTACATGGTTAAAAGTGTCTGGGCGCCTCGTTCGATGGTCATTAATATGGAGTTGGTCCCCCCTTTGCTGCTATAACATCTAATGTTCCAACATTTCCACTAGATGTGGGCGCATTGCTGCAGGGGACTTGCTTCCATTCAGCCACAAGAGCATTAGTGAGGTCGAGAACTGAGGTTGGGCGATTAGGCCTGGCTCGCAGTCGGCGTTCCAATTCATCCCAAAGGTGTTCGATGGGGTTGACGCCAGGGGTCTGTGCAGGCCAGTAAAGTTCTTCCACACCGATCTCGACATATCACTACAGTATACACATCTCCCTGGCATATTACATCATTTATGCAGCAGCAAACAATACATTATTAGACTCACCTTGTTGTGCTGTGATCACTTGAACAGGATGGTCTTTCTTGTGGGCAAATTTATTTTGTCATAAAACTTTCATCAAAGTCTGACATTCTCTGGATTTATGGTGCTTTCAAGACAACAAAAAGTCACTTCTAATGTAAATCTATGGCAGCACCCAAGGGGCTTGAATTGTTTTAGCTCTACCTGTAGATTTTGCGGTGACGTAGTGTCCCCATGAGTGACAGAACACTGAGCCAATCATGGAGCAACTAGAGAACATTACCAACCCCTTACGCTCTGTATTTTCCGTTGCCTTCCCAACCACCACAGAAAGCACTGAGCCAGGCTGTAACACCTGCATTTTGGAGCTGCCTCCCCCACCACCACAGAAAGCACTGAGCCAGGCTGTAACACCTGCATGTTGGAGCTCCCCCACCACCACAGAAAGCACTGAGCCAGGCTGTAACACCTGCATTTTGGAGCTGCCCCCCCACCACAGAAAGCACTGAGCCAGGCTGTAACACCTGCATTTTGGAGCTGCCTCCCCCACCACCACAGAAAGCACTGAGCCAGGCTGTAACACCTGCATGTTGGAGCTCCCCCACCACCACAGAAAGCACTGAGCCAGGCTGTAACACCTGCATTTTGGAGCTGCCCCCCCACCACAGAAAGCACTGAGCCAGACTGTAACACCTGCATGTTGGAGCTGCCTCCCCCACCACCACAGAAAGCACTGAGCCAGGCTGTAACACCTGCATTTTGGAGCTGCCCCACCACCACCACAGAAAGCACTGAGCCAGGCTGTAACACCTGCATGTTGGAGCTGCCTCCCCCTCCCCCACCACAGAAAGCACTGAGCCAGGCTGTAACACCTGCATTTTGGAGCTGCCTCCCCCACCACCACAGAAAGCACTGAGCCAGGCTGTAACACCTGCATTTTGGAGCTGCCCCACCACCACCACAGAAAGCACTGAGCCAGGCTGTAACACCTGCATTTTGGAGCTGCCTCCCCCACCACCACAGAAAGCACTGAGCCAGGCTGTAACACCTGCATTTTGGAGCTGCCCCACCACCACAGAAAGCACTGAGCCAGGCTGTAACACCTGCATTTTGGAGCTGCCCCACCACCACCACAGAAAGCACTGAGCCAGGCTGTAACACCTGCATTTTGGAGCTGCCTCCCCCACCACCACAGAAAGCACTGAGCCAGGCTGTAACACCTGCATTTTGGAGCTGCCCCACCACCACAGAAAGCACTGAGCCAGGCTGTAACACCTGCATTTTGGAGCTGCCTCCCCCACCACCACAGAAAGCACTGAGCCAGGCTGTAACACCTGCATTTTGGAGCTGCCTCCCCCACCACAGAAAGCACTGAGCCAGGCTGTAACACCTGCATGTTGGAGCTGCCTCCCCCACCACCACAGAAAGCACTGAGCCAGGCTGTAACACCTGCATTTTGGAGCTGCCTCACCACCACCACAGAAAGCACTGAGCCAGGCTGTAACACCTGCATTTTGGAGCTGCCTCCCCCACCACAGAAAGCACTGAGCCAGGCTGTAACACCTGCATGTTGGAGCTGCCTCCCCCACCACAGAAAGCACTGAGCCAGGCTGTAACACCTGCATGTTGGAGCTGCCTCCCCCATCACCACAGAAAGCACTGAGCCAGGCTGTAACACCTGCATTTTGGAGCTGCCCCACCACCACAGAAAGCACTGAGCCAGGCTGTAACACCTGCATGTTGGAGCTGCCTCCCCCACCACCACAGAAAGCACTGAGCCAGGCTGTAACACCTGCATTTTGGAGACGCCTCCCCCACCACCACAGAAAGCACTGAGCCAGGCTGTAACACCTGCATTTTGGAGCTGCCTCCCCCACCACCACAGAAAGCACTGAGCCAGGCTGTAACACCTGCATTTTGGAGCTGCCCCACCACCACAGAAAGCACTGAGCCAGGCTGTAACACCTGCATGTTGGAGCTGCCTCCCCCACCACAGAAAGCACTGAGCCAGACTGTAACACCTGCATTTTGGAGCTGCCCCACCACCACAGAAAGCACTGAGCCAGGCTGTAACACCTGCATTTTGGAGCTGCCTCCCCCACCACCACAGAAAGCACTGAGCCAGACTGTAACACCTACATGTTGGAGCTGCCTCCCCCACCACCACAGAAAGCACTGAGCCAGGCTGTAACACCTGCATGTTGGAGCTGCCTCCCCCACCACCACAGAAAGCACTGAGCCAGGCTGTAACACCTGCATTTTGGAGCTGCCCCACCACCACCACAGAAAGCACTGAGCCAGGCTGTAACACCTGCATGTTGGAGCTGCCTCCCCCTCCCCCACCACAGAAAGCACTGAGCCAGGCTGTAACACCTGCATTTTGGAGCTGCCTCCCCCACCACCACAGAAAGCACTGAGCCAGGCTGTAACACCTGCATTTTGGAGCTGCCCCACCACCACCACAGAAAGCACTGAGCCAGGCTGTAACACCTGCATTTTGGAGCTGCCTCCCCCACCACCACAGAAAGCACTGAGCCAGGCTGTAACACCTGCATTTTGGAGCTGCCCCACCACCACAGAAAGCACTGAGCCAGGCTGTAACACCTGCATTTTGGAGCTGCCCCACCACCACCACAGAAAGCACTGAGCCAGGCTGTAACACCTGCATTTTGGAGCTGCCTCCCCCACCACCACAGAAAGCACTGAGCCAGGCTGTAACACCTGCATTTTGGAGCTGCCCCACCACCACAGAAAGCACTGAGCCAGGCTGTAACACCTGCATTTTGGAGCTGCCTCCCCCACCACCACAGAAAGCACTGAGCCAGGCTGTAACACCTGCATTTTGGAGCTGCCTCCCCCACCACAGAAAGCACTGAGCCAGGCTGTAACACCTGCATGTTGGAGCTGCCTCCCCCACCACCACAGAAAGCACTGAGCCAGGCTGTAACACCTGCATTTTGGAGCTGCCTCACCACCACCACAGAAAGCACTGAGCCAGGCTGTAACACCTGCATTTTGGAGCTGCCTCCCCCACCACAGAAAGCACTGAGCCAGGCTGTAACACCTGCATGTTGGAGCTGCCTCCCCCACCACAGAAAGCACTGAGCCAGACTGTAACACCTGCATGTTGGAGCTGCCTCCCCCACCACCACAGAAAGCACTGAGCCAGGCTGTAACACCTGCATTTTGGAGCTGCCCCACCACCACAGAAAGCACTGAGCCAGGCTGTAACACCTGCATGTTGGAGCTGCCTCCCCCACCACCACAGAAAGCACTGAGCCAGGCTGTAACACCTGCATTTTGGAGACGCCTCCCCCACCACCACAGAAAGCACTGAGCCAGGCTGTAACACCTGCATTTTGGAGCTGCCTCCCCCACCACCACAGAAAGCACTGAGCCAGGCTGTAACACCTGCATTTTGGAGCTGCCCCACCACCACAGAAAGCACTGAGCCAGGCTGTAACACCTGCATGTTGGAGCTGCCTCCCCCACCACAGAAAGCACTGAGCCAGACTGTAACACCTGCATTTTGGAGCTGCCCCACCACCACAGAAAGCACTGAGCCAGGCTGTAACACCTGCATTTTGGAGCTGCCTCCCCCACCACCACAGAAAGCACTGAGCCAGACTGTAACACCTGCATGTTGGAGCTGCCTCCCCCACCACCACAGAAAGCACTGAGCCAGGCTGTAACACCTGCATTTTGGAGACGCCTCCCCCACCACCACAGAAAGCACTGAGCCAGGCTGTAACACCTGCATTTTGGAGCTGCCTCCCCCACCACCACAGAAAGCACTGAGCCAGGCTGTAACACCTGCATTTTGGAGCTGCCTCCCCCACCACCACAGAAAGCACTGAGCCAGGCTGTAACACCTGCATTTTGGAGCTGCCCCACCACCACAGAAAGCACTGAGCCAGACTGTAACACCTGCATTTTGGAGCTGCCTCCCCCACCACCACAGAAAGCACTGAGCCAGGCTGTAACACCTGCATTTTGGAGCTGCCTCCCCCACCACCACAGAAAGCACTGAGCCAGGCTGTAACACCTGCATTTTGGAGCTGCCCCACCACCACCACAGAAAGCACTGAGCCAGACTGTAACACCTGCATTTTGGAGCTGCCTCCCCCACCACCACAGAAAGCACTGAGCCAGGCTGTAACACCTGCATTTTGGAGCTGCCCCACCACCACAGAAAGCACTGAGCCAGGCTGTAACACCTGCATTTTGGAGCTGCCCCACCACCACAGAAAGCACTGAGCCAGGCTGTAACACCTGCATTTTGGAGCTGCCCCACCACCACAGAAAGCACTGAGCCAGGCTGTAACACCTGCATGTTGGAGCTGCCTCCCCCACCACCACAGAAAGCACTGAGCCAGACTGTAACACCTGCATTTTGGAGCTGCCTCCCCCACCACCACAGAAAGCACTGAGCCAGGCTGTAACACCTGCATTTTGGAGTTGCCTTCCTCAAGAAAGCAACAAAAAAAAGACCATGTTTGTATGCTGCTTTATTAACTCAATGATTTATATTTTTACATTGTTTGCAAACAGATATGTGACAAGTATTAATGCCAAAATAACATGCTAAACAGATGAGGCAGAGCCCTGAATGTGTTATTGGGAAAAGGTGACCCAACATGGTAGTGAAATGGTTATTGGGAAAAGGTGACCCAACATGGTAGTCAAATGGTTATTGGGAAAAGGTGACCCAACATGGTAGTCAAATGGTTATTGGGAAAAGGTGACCCAACATGGTAGTCAAATGGTTATTGGGAAAAGGTGACTCAACATGGTAGTCAAATGGTTGTTGGGAAAAGGTGACCCAACATGGTAGTGAAATGGTTGTTGGGAAAAGGTGACCCAACATGGTAGTCAAATGGTTGTTGGGAAAAGGTGACCCAACATGGTAGTCAAATGGTTGTTGGGAAAAGGTGACCCAACATGGTAGTCAAATGGTTGTTGGGAAAAGGTGACCCAACATGGTAGTGAAATGGTTGTTGGGAAAAGGTGACCCAACATGGTAGTCAAATGGTTATTGGGAAAAGGTGACTCAACATGGTAGTCAAATGGTTGTTGGGAAAAGGTGACCCGACATGGTAGTCAAATGGTTATTGGGAAAAGGTGACCCAACATGGTAGTGAAATGGTTATTGGGAAAAGGTGACCCAACATGGTAGTCAAATGGTTATTGGGAAAAGGTGACCCAACATGGTAGTGAAATGGTTATTGGGAAAAGGTGACCCAACATGGTAGTGAAATGGTTATTGGGAAAAGGTGACCCAACATGGTAGTCAAATGGTTATTGGGAAAAGGTGACTCAACATGGTAGTCAAATGGTTATTGGGAAAAGGTGACCCAACATGGTAGTCAAATGGTTATTGGGAAAAGGTGACCCAACATGGTAATGAAATGGTTATTGGGAAAAGGTGACCCAACATGGTAGTCAAATGGTTATTGGGAAAAGGTGACCCAACATGGTAGTCAAATGGTTATTGGGAAAAGGTGACCCAACATGGTAGTGAAATGGTTGTTGGGAAAAGGTGACCCAACATGGTAGTCAAATGGTTATTGGGAAAAGGTGACTCAACATGGTAGTGAAATGGCTGTTGGGAAAAGGTGACCCAACATGGTAGTGAAATGGTTATTGGGAAAAGGTGACCCAACATGGTAGTGAAATGGCTGTTGGGAAAAGGTGACCCAACATGGTAGTCAAATGGTTATTGGGAAAAGGTGACCCAACATGGTAGTCAAATGGTTGTTGGGAAAAGGTGACCCAACATGGTAGTCAAATGGCTGTTGGGAAAAGGTGACCCAACATGGTAGTGAAATGGTTGTTATTTGTAGACTTGATTATATGACTGTTTTGATGCCCCTTTCAGTCCACAGAGCAAGTGTCAAAACACTAAAACAAGAACACTCTACCAAGACCTTTTGGCGGTTAAAGGATCTCTCAACGAAGGAAAGAGGGTACCAACACCTTTTGGCGGTTAAAGGATCTCTCAACGAAGGAAAGAGGGTACCAACACCTTTTGGCGGTTAAAGGATCTCTCAACGAAGGAAAGAGGGTCACAATTCCAAGAGCATAAGGTTCTGTTGACGAGTGGGAAGCCTCCTGCTCTAACACACACCAAATATGTTGAACCAAAGTTGTGTTGATGAAGGCGCTGTATCGTTCTACAGTCTCATAATGAGGCCAAATAACATTCATGTACAGTTTGTTTTGATTCATTGTGGTCAGATTGGCGTCGTCTCTTTCACGTGGCTGACTAAAATGGCAATCTCCTCTCTCCTGGTTCTGCGGTCCAATGTTTTGGTTGTCTTCTAATACGTCTTGCCCACCAGGTCTACTAGTCAGAGCGTCTCGGACCATCTGTTTATAAGACGAGAGAAAAGTTCAAACAATTTCGGGTTGGTTTATGCTGTAGAAATCTCCATGAAGAGCAAACACTAATATGGGATTATCAACATCCGTGATCATTTATAAGACTCCTGAACATCTAATCAAATGGCTACCCCCCCCCCCCCCTCCCTTCTTACACTACTCTGTTATTATCTATGCATAGTCACTTTAATAACGCTACCTACATGTACATATTACCTCGACTAACCGGTGCCCCCGCACATTGAATATGCACCCATGGCCTCACTATTGTTATTTTACCTCTGCACTTTAATTATTTGTGACTTAAAAATGTTTTTGTATTTTTCTTAATTAACTGCATTGTTGGTTAAAAGGGCTTGTAAACATTTCACTGTAAGGTCTACACCTGTTGTATTGGGTTCATGTGACAAATACGATTTGATTTGTGCAAATGTATTTCTGTTTTTAATGAACATTGGAGACAAAAATATAGTTTACCTGTTGTCAACAATAATCAAACTAGCCAGTATGTTTTGCCCCATAGTTGCGCACGCACGCGTCCGTTGTGTCGCTAGAGGAAGGGGATTACTGCATTGTTGGGATAAGAGCAGGGTTGCCCAAACTCGGTCCTCGGGATTCAAGTGGTGCACGTTTTAATTTTTGACCTAATACTACACAGCTGATTCAAATAATAAACAAATTGTAACAGTACTCTTCTTGCGTTGTGTAGAATCAATCCTCGACACGAACTCCAACGTGTAGCACCAGTCATGGAGATTTATTCTGGTAGGAACAGCACAAAATTACACGTCATGCAATGCACGGCTCACCATCCAAACTCTGCACTCACGCACGCTGGTTTGGTGCTTGTTCACTGGGCCATGTAGTTACCAAAATAATACAATTACAATATACAATATAATATCTTTAACAATGTACCTGATAGGAACAGCACAAAATTGCACGTCATGCAATGCACGGCTCACCATCCAACTCTGCACTCACGCACTGTACAAAATATATGACCCCCCCACCAGACACAGTAAGTTGCTAGCTAGTACTGGCGGGAATTCTTTACAACCAAAATGCACAACCAATATTCTCCAAAAAACACTGCATCTTATGTGTGATGTTCGAATAACATTTACAAACAAATGTATATAAATTGTACATTTAAATCATCACTTGGGAGTATACAAATCACTTTTGACGTACAGCGCTTTGCAACCAACAACTCACCGCTGGTTTGGTGCTTGTTCACTGGGACGATTCTAATGAAACATCCTCCCTCGTAAGCAAGCTACGCAAACCAGCCAATAAGATGCCATGTTGAGTAGGTGAAGGCAAGACAAAACTAAAACCAAAAACCCATTGGCTTAACAATAAAGTGGCAAGAGGAATCACCAATAAAACCCTGTTACATAATCATCAGGCGTTGATTATATGAATGAGCTGTGTAGTGTTGACACGGAACCCAAACCGGCTGCCCGTGTGCGCGCTATCGTGCATAAATGTATTTTGCCCCCCCCCACACACCAAACGCGATCACGACACGCAGGTTAAAATATCAAAACAAACTCAGAACCAATGACATTAATTTGGGGACTGTCACGTTCCTGACCGGTTTTCTGTTATTTTGTCAGGGCGTGAGTTTGGGTGGGTAGTCTATGTTGTGTGTTTCTATGTTTGTTTAAGTGTGACCTGATATGGCTCTCAATTAGAGGCAGGTGGTTTTCATTTCCTCTAATTGAGAGTCATATTAAGGTAGGTGTTTTCACACTGTTTGTTTGTGGGTGGTTGTCTCCTGTGTCAGTATGTTACGCCACACGGGACTGTTTTCGGTTTGTTTGTTCGGTTTATGTAGTCTGTTCCTGTTTCATGCGTTCTTCTTTATATGTAAGTTCTTATGTTCAGGTGCGTCTACGTCGTTTGTTAAAGTGTTTTCGCGTTTTTTTGTATTTAATTTAATAAATCATGTCATATCAAGAAGCTGCATTTTGGTTCAATCCCTGCTCCTCCTCTTTGGAAGAGGAGGAGGAAAGCCGTTACAGGGACAGGTCGAAAAGCATTAAACATTTATGGTAATTTAGCTTGCACTTGCTAGCTAATGTTAATTTGTCCTATTTAGCTAGCTTGCTGTTGCTAGCTACTTTGTCCTGGGATATAAACATTGAGTTGTTATTTTACCTGAAATGCACAAGGTCCTCTACTCCGCCAATTAATCCACACATAAAACGGCCAACCGAATCGTTTCTAGTCATCTCTCCTCCTTCCAGGCTTTTTCATCGTTTAAATTATATGGTGATCGCATCTAAACTTTCATAGTATTACCACGACAACCGGCAAAACAGTTCATCTTTCTATCACCCACGTGGGTATAACCAATGAGGAGATGGCATGTGGGTACCTGCTTCTATAAACCAATGAGGAGATTTGAGAGGCAGGACTTGCAGCGTGATCTGTGTCAGAAATAGGAACGACTATTTTAGCCCTTGGTGTTGCAGACGCTCCTTGGCGCGCAAGCAGTGTGGGTGCAATAATTGAATAACATGGATTTCTAAATTTATTTTGCGTGTCCGGTCTGGTCAGCATGTTATAGGGCAAAAACCAAAACGTGCACCCCTCCTGAGGACCGAGTTTGGGAAACGCTGGTTTAGAGTTGGCAAGAAAGGCATTTCACTGTTCTTGTGCACTTGACATTAAAACTTGACACATGAATCCCTGGGTGCTGGCCTAGTGTCTCTCAGGTTGCAACCTGTGTCTGGCCTAGTGTCTCTCAGGTTGCAACCTGTGTCTGGCCTAGTGTCTGGCCTAGTCTGTCTGTTTGCAACCCGTCTCTGGCCTAGTGTAGTGTCTGGTCTAGTCTGTCTCAGGTTGCAACCTGTGTCTGGCCTCGTGTCTTGCATGGTCTCTCTCTCTGGCAAAACGAATGCCTCCACAAGTTGCGCGACCTGTTTTCCTCCAATGAGTGACTCCATTGGGCGTGTCCGCGGAGTGTGCACATAAGGACGCGTCTCTTCCGGTTCCTTTCTTCGTTTACACCGTTCATTCAGTCCTCTGGTAGCTCGCACGGTGGATTCACTAGTTAATCCATTTAACGTCAACCGACACCTGGGGAGAAGCTGTGCAGCTCTTCAAATACCCGTGCTACTTATTTACCAGCCGGTGTCCACTACTTGAGCATATCTCCGCCATGGCTAGCTACCATAAACCGGACGAGAAGACGCTGCAGGGCCTGAAAGACATCGCTAACAAGTTACGGATCAACTCGGTCAAGGCAACATGCGCCTCCAACTCTGGGTACGTTTTTTAAAAACGTGATCAGAACTAAGGTTTTGAATGTTGAGTAATGTAACTAGTTTAACTAGTTTAGATAACATTGAACCGTGTCATGCTGTAACGTTGACGCACGTAGTTGAACCGAACATGTGACGTTACTTCAAAACTGCGTGCGACATGTGCGGATTATTTTAACGCATGCGGTTGTCGTTGGTTTTAACTCGATAAATAGACCGGTTCCCTTCAGGTTTTGGTTTTTAGAAGTTAGGTGTTTTATTTTGACGTGGGGTGTACTACGTTACCTAGGTAGCTAAAGTAGCTAACATTGTTAGCTAGACATCTGCGTCAGAGTAGAAATACAACGGACATCGTTTGAATGACCGTAAATGTGGATGCACTCATTTTAATTTGAGTCAATTTTGATCAACTATAATCTAGAGTACTTATAACTGGCATCATACCAGTGTTGAATATTTGTAATGGTTTGAATTGAAGTTACGGCTAGGGTTACATTTGTTTTATAGCAACGCTAACACAAGTCACTTGCGTTCAGTCTTTGGTTTAAAGCTGCAGACAGACGTTCAGATCACCTCCTAGTAACATGTTGAAGGACCAGGGTGTGTGTGGCTTTAGAAATGCCCTTTGACTCGCATAAAAACTCACTTCAAACGTTAAATGTGCTTAGTCATGGACTAGCGCTGCTGCTTTAACCCGCAGTACAATGGGGACATTGACCTGGACGTGGGCGGAGGGCGCCTCTCGTTGCAGAACTATTGTGTTTATTGCAAAACGAGGCCATATTTCAGCCACATCGAAATACCCTTTCATCTTTTCTTTCTAAACTTTATTGCCACACCATAGAAACAGTTATTTCTCAACATGACCTTCTGGAAAGTGGAGAAGAAAGGGTCGCTGTACTCATTGGGTTGGAATGCGTCCCAAACTGCACCCTATTCCCTAAGTAGGCTAGTGCACAACTTTTGGGCACTATTTATTTTATTTGTTCAAGTTGTGACAGCCAAATCACCCACGGGCTAACAGAGGAACCATAAAGAAGGCGTACTCGGCTCCTCCGTTTATAAGACGGACTATTTCCTTGTAGAACTTCCTCCTACCTGTCGTGAGTTCCCGCAGTGTACACAAGGGCTGCTCTTTCTTTTTAAAAACCAGACAACGTGCCTCTTGATACAGGAGAGGATTGAATTGTCTTTGTTCTATCAAAGACGCTTGATTTAGCCACTTAGCTACTAGCAAGGTAGCAAACCAAATGCTTAGCTGAATTCCACAGCTGGATATCATTTATTTGACACATCTTAGAGAGTTAACTACAAGCAGTCGCATAGCACCCACAAAATGATTTATATATAATGATACAAAATACGTTATTAAATCATACCGTCGGTATTCTTAGTTAAATAAAGGTTCACTAAAACAAAGGTTTAAATAACCCAGTATATCGCCCAAGACTAATACACTGTCCAGGAAAGGGAACCAGTTTGAAGCATGGAGACCTATTGCTTTTCAGTCAGTTGTTCACAGGGAAACTCATAACCTTCCCTGGTAGAGTGGTTGATCTGGTTTATTTCAGACTATCGGAACGAGCAGGAGTATTTCAGGCCGTAACCTACTAGACTAACCCATTCTCATACTGTAGGATCACGGTGGCTGGAAACGGGACGCGTTCTATAAGCCCTTGGATTTTGTGCAAAATGAAAATCAAAACCGCTTTGGACACCTACCTAGACGCTCAAAATATTTTCTATTTTTTTATTTGAAGGGGTGATAATAAAGGGGGAACTTTTGTCTAAACTTGTCCATTTCAGCAGGTTTCAGTCACTGGAAGATCTGCTTGGAGGTAATTGGTTGAGCAGCATGCGGTTGGAGTTAATGATGACGTGCCGTTTTTCTTAAGAGTTTTTTTTGTTGTTTGCATAAGATGACTACTACCCGTTTGTTCCAAATGACACCCTATTCCCTATCTAGTGCACGTTTGACCAGAGTCCTATTTTATTTAACAAGGCTAGTCAATTACGACCCTTCTTATTTACAGTGATCTCCTGGCATCAGACGAGGCCTCCTGTGGGGGACGGGGCTGGTATAAAAAAAACTATTGTAAGACAAAACGGACAACAGCCTGGCAACCGCTACAACAGCGGACAGTGGATTGTGTGTTTTTGAAGTAGAACAACGGTTCCTTACATGAAACGACTAATTGGCTCAACCTGTTCATCGGTTTCACCTTCTGAGCTCGCCCATGGACACCAGGTCCTCCGGGGGTGGACATTGCAGATGGTTAAACCAATTTCAGGATTCTCTGAGATAAGGGTAGTCCAGGTTTTCTTGGTTCAAGAACAGCTGCTTCTCCTTTTTATGTAATTAGTCTAAGCGACACTCTGATTGGTTGATTCAACAGCAACTTGCACGCAAACGTTCCGAAAGGTCCTTGTGTCAACAACAGGAGAAATAATGGATATGTAGGAGAGGGGACCATGTTCACATTTACCTACAAATACATCCACCGCTGCAGAAGACTGAGGGAGCCTGACAGAAATACATCCACCGCTGCAGAAGACTGAGGGAGCCTGACAGAAATACATCCACCGCTGCAGAAGACCGAGGGAGTCTGGCACAAATACATCCACCGCTGCAGAAGACCGAGGGAGCCTGACAGAAATACATCCACCGCTGCAGAAGACTGATAGAGCCTGACAGAAATACATCCACCGCTGCAGAAGACCGAGGGAGCCTGACAGAAATACATCCACCGCTGCAGAAGACCGAGGGAGCCTGACAGAAATACATCCACCGCTGCAGAAGACCGAGGGAGCCTGACAGAAATACATCCACCGCTGCAGAAGACCGAGGGAGCCTGACAGAAATGCATCCACCGCTGCAGAAGACCGAGGGAGTCTGGCACAAATACATCCACCGCTGCAGAAGACCGAGGGAGCCTGACAGAAATACATCCACCGCTGCAGAAGACCGAGGGAGTCTAACAGAAATACATCCACCGCTGCAGAAGACCGAGGGAGCCTGACAGAAATACATCCACCGCTGCAGAAGACCGAGGGAGCCTGACAGAAATACATCCACCGCTGCAGAAGACCGAGGGAGCCTGACAGAAATACATCCACCGCTGCAGAAGACCGAGGGAGCCTGACAGAAATACATCCACCGCTGCAGAAGACTGATAGAGCCTGACAGAAATACATCCACCGCTGCAGAAGACCGAGGGAGCCTGACAGAAATACATCCACCGCTGCAGAAGACCGAGAGAGCCTGACAGAAATACATCCACCGCTGCAGAAGACTGATAGAGCCTGACAGAAATACATCCACCGCTGCAGAAGACCGAGGGAGCCTGACAGAAATACATCCACCGCTGCAGAAGCCCGAGGGAGCCTGACAGAAATACATCCACCGCTGCAGAAGACTGAGGGAGCCTGACAGAAATACATCCACCGCTGCAGAAGACTGAGGGAGCCTGACAGAAATACATCCACCGCTGCAGAAGACCGAGGGAGCCTGACAGAAATACATCCACCGCTGCAGAAGACCGAGGGAGCCTGACAGAAATACATCCACCGCTGCAGAAGACCGAGGGAGTCTGGCACAAATACATCCACCGCTGCAGAAGACCGAGGGAGCCTGACAGAAATACATCCACCGCTGCAGAAGACCGAGGGAGCCTGACAGAAATACATCCACCGCTGCAGAAGACCGAGGGAGCCTGACAGAAATACATCCACCGCTGCAGAAGACCGAGGGAGCCTGACAGAAATACATCCACCGCTGCAGAAGACCGAGGGAGCCTGACAGAAATACATCCACCGCTGCAGAAGACCGAGGGAGCCTGACAGAAATACATCCACCGCTGCAGAAGACCGAGGGAGCCTGACAGAAATACATCCACCGCTGCAGAAGACTGATAGAGCCTGACAGAAACACATCCACCGCTGCAGAAGACTGATGGAGCCTGACAGAAATACATCCACCGCTGCAGAAGACCGAGGGAGCCTGGCAGAAATACATCCACCGCTGCAGAAGACCGAGGGAGCCTGACAGAAATACATCCACCGCTGCAGAAGACCGAGGGAGCCTGACAGAAATACATCCACCGCTGCAGAAGACCGAGGGAGCCTGACAGAAATACATCCACCGCTGCAGAAGACCGAGGGAGCCTGACAGAAATACATCCACCGCTGCAGAAGACCGAGGGAGCCTGACAGAAATACATCCACCGCTGAAGAAAAAAGAGGGAGCCTGACAGAAATACATCCACCGCTGCAGAAGACCGAGGGAGCCTGACAGAAATACATCCACCGCTGCAGAAGACCGAGGGAGCCTGACAGAAATACATCCACCGCTGCAGAAGACCGAGGGAGCCTGGCACAAATACATCCACCGCTGCAGAAGACCGAGGGAGTCTGGCACAAATACATCCACCGCTGCAGAAGACCGAGGGAGCCTGACAGAAATACATCCACCGCTGCAGAAGACCGAGGGAGCCTGACAGAAATACATCCACCGCTGCAGAAGACTGATAGAGCCTGACAGAAATACATCCACCGCTGCAGAAGACCGAGGGAGCCTGACAGAAATACATCCACCGCTGCAGAAGACCGAGGGAGCCTGACAGAAATACATCCACCGCTGCAGAAGACCGAGGGAGCCTGACAGAAATACATCCACCGCTGCAGAAGACTGAGGGAGCCTGACAGAAATACATCCACCGCTGCAGAAGACTGATGGAGCCTGACAGAAATACATCCACCGCTGCAGAAGACTGATGGAGCCTGACAGAAATACATCCACCGCTGCAGAAGACTGAGGGAGCCTGACAGAAATGAATAGCCAGTCGATGCTTAAGTGAAGTCTCATGATTCCAATCGCTTTAACAGGTGTCGCTTACACACACTTCACAGAGCAGTTTACACACACGTCACAGAGCAGTTTACACACACGTCACAGAGCAGTTTACACACACGTCACAGAGCAGTTTACACACACGTCACAGAGCAGTTTACACACACGTCACAGAGCAGTTTACACACACGTCACAGAGCAGTTTACACACACTTCACAGAGCAGTTTACACACACGTCACAGAGCAGTTTACACACACGTCACAGAGCAGTTTACACACACGTCACAGAGCAGTTTACACACACGTCACAGAGCAGTTTACACACACGTCACAGAGCAGTTTACACACACGTCACAGAGCAGTTTACACACACTTCACAGAGCAGTTTACACGCACTTCACAGAGCAGTTTACACACACTTCACAGAGCAGTTTACACGCACTTCACAGAGCAGTTTACACGCACTTCACAGAGCAGTTTACACGCACTTCACAGAGCAGTTTACACGCACTTCACAGAGCAGTTTACACGCACTTCACAGAGCAGTTTACACGCACTTCACAGAGCAGTTTACACGCACTTCACAGAGCAGTTTACACGCACTTCACAGAGCAGTTTACACGCACTTCACAGAGCAGTTTACACGCACTTCACGGGCAACATATTGTAATAATTTTAATTATATTTTATTAAAGCTGAAACCCCTAGGGGGCACGGATCACCTGACAGAAGGAATATCAGTGAGTTTATCGACTGTTTCTGAAATTGGTTTGGCGTAGGCTACAGTATTCAGTAGTTACCTGTGTAGTCTTCATTTGGTCCAGAGGGTCTTTTTGAATGAGGATGTGTCCCATCTATACAACCAGATGTTTGGAAAATCTGCAGGATTATTTAGGCTATCATTTCTTATCATTTCTAGTTAAAATAATTTGAATTGTTATAATTTCTAGTTTTATCAATTTGAGATTAGCAAAGCATTGCTGGCAGTCAGCTGACTGCAGCTTACTGTACCTGCAATTGTGTTAGTCCTTGATTATATAGACAGCTTGATGGCCATCGAATGCAAGACGTAAAAAAAAAAAATTATCTTCAATGCCATCCAGACTCTTCGTACGGTTACCCTGCCAAGTAGTTCAACATCGCCCACATTGTACAGGAAACTGCCAGTGGAAAAACTATTGCAACTCCTATAGCTTGTAAAGCTGTCAAAGAGAAACAGAGTTGGGTTGTGCGGGTGGAAACCATACTGAACATAAACACGTTGGCCCCATATTTCATGAGCTGAAATAAAAAGATACCAGAAATTTCATACACAATTTTTATTTATTTTTTTGGCGCAAATTTGTTTACATCCCTGTTAGTGGGCATTTCTCATTTGCCAAGATAATCCATTCACCTGACAGGTGTGGCATATACAATAAGCTGATTAAACGGCATGATCATTACGCAGGTGCACCTTGTGCTGGGGAGCATGGAAAGCCACTCATAAAACGTGCAGTTAAAAAAATATAAATAAATGATTCCACATGTTTTGAGGGAGTGTGCAATTGGAATGCTGACTGCAGGAATGTTCACCAGAGCTGTTGCATTTAATTAAATGTTATTTTCTCTACCATAAGCCGCCACAGCCTCGTTTTAGAGAATTTGAAAGTAAATCCATTGGCATCACAACCGCAGACATGTAACCCGCCCAGGTCCTCCACATCCGGCTTCTTCACCCTGCGTGATCGTCTGAGACCAGTCACACGGAGAGCTGATAAAACTGGGTTTGCTCAGCTGAAGAATTACTGCACAAACTGTCATCTGCGTGCTCGTCGTCCTCACCGGGGTCTTGACCTGACTGCACTTGACCTGAGGGAAAATGCTCACCTTCGATGGCCACTGGAGAGTAGTGTGCTCTTCACAGATGAATCCGGTTTCAACTGCACCGGGCAGACGGTGTGTATGTTGTCGTGTGGGCGAGCAGTTTGCTGACGTCAACGTTGTGAAGGTTGGGGGTATGGGCAGGTATAAGCTACAAACACAATTTCATTTCATCGATGGTCATTTGAATGGATAGAGATACCGTGACGAGATCCTGAGGTCCATTGTGCCATTCGTCCGCCGCCATCACGTTTCAGCGTAATAATGCACGGCTCCATGTCGCAATGATCTGGACACATTTCCTGGATGCTGAAAATGTCCCAGTTCTTCCATGGCGGCCTACATACTCACCAGACATGTCACCCGTTGAGCATGTTTGGGATGCTCTGGATTGAAGTGTACGACGGGATGTTCCAGTTCCCGCCAATATCCAGCAACTTTGCACAGCCGTTGAAGAGGATTGGGACAACATTCCACAATCAACAAGCCTGATCACCTCAATGCGAAGGAGATGTCAGATGTTATTCCCCGTCACTTTGAAATCCATAGATGAATGAATTTTCAATTGAATGGTTTCCTTTGAGTTCGGTGTCTTAATGGTTTTGTTTTTACTGTGAACATTTTAATACAGATCGTCAGAATGCGGTGTGACTGGGTAACATGCATGTGAGTGGGTTCCCGATTTAACAGCTGCTTGAAGTCAACTGTTACTGACAACCTGCTCTCAATGTCTATCTCTCCCCCTGTCCCTTCTCTCTCTCTCTGCCGGGCTCGTCCCTTTCTCCCCCCCTGTCCCTTCTCTCTCTCTCTCTCTCTGCCGGGCTCGTCCCTTTCTCCCCCCCTGTCCCTTCTCTCTCTCTCTCTCTGCCGGGCTCGTCCCTCTCTCCCCCACTGTCCCTTCTCTCTCTCTCTCTGCCGGGCTCGTCCCTCTCTCCCCCACTGTCCCTTCTCTCTCTCTCTCTGCCGGGCTCGTCCCTCTCTCCCCCACTGTCCCTTCTCTCTCTCTCTCTCTCTGCCGGGCTCGTCCCTCTCTCCCCCACTGTCCCTTCTCTCTCTCTCTCTCTCTGCCGGGCTCGTCCCTCTCCCCCCCTGTCCCTTCTCTCTCTCTCTGCCGGACTCGTCCCTCTCTCCCCCCTGTCCCTTCTCTCTCGCTCTTCCCCTCTCCTCATCCTCTCTTGCTCTCACCCTGTTTGCAGTCATCCCACCACATGTTGCAGTGCCGCAGAGCTGATGTCCGTGCTGTTCTTCCACACGATGCGTTACAAAGCCACCGACCCACGCAACCAGTGTAACGACCGCTTCGTACTGTCCAAGGTGAGGCGGCGTTCACACGCTCCACTAGGTTCTGACCCCGTCCGTATGCTGCTGAATTGGTGCCGGTTTCCCACGTCCCATCGCCACGTGGCGATGTGCATAATAGCGAAGATAACCAACGTATTGGTGTTGAGAACGGTGGAGGGCAGCGACGGCGTTAGGAGACGAGAACAGCCTGTGTCCGTCTTAGTTGTCTTAAGAAAATTGAGAGGATACCACAACTTAATTAGGGCTATAATCAATACCACGACTTAATTAGGGCTATAATCAATAGTGTGTTAAATGTGCCTGGCTTTATACATCTCTATTGAAATATGACAGACCCTGTTTGAGTTTAATAAACAATTTCACATTCTGCTGTTTTTAGGGAAGGCGTAACTCTTTATTTTTTATATTTGGAAAAATGTTCGGGCAGCCGTACGTTCTACACACATGCTCGCTGTACACACTGTTCACCTATCTGTTCTTTCAATTGCGCTACATTTCCCAAGCACCCTCTGAGTCTTGTACTGTTCTCTGATTGGCTGTTTTCCTCCAGGGTCATGCTGCACCAATCCTGTACGCTGCCTGGGCGGAGGCGGGCTTTGTGAAGGAGGCTGACCTGATTAACCTGAGGAAGATAGACTCTGACCTGGAGGGTCACCCCACACCTGTAAGTAACCCCTGTCCCCCTACAACTGTACGTAACCTTTAACCCCTACTGAAGAGTTGTTCATGAGGCTCAAAACAGAAAACTGACAAAAACAGGGGAGGAACTACCTGGAAGTGTCACTAAGGAACATCGTTTTGAAACGTTTTCAGTTGCATGCCCTAATGAACGTGGCCCAGCTCAGGTTTGACTGACCTCCAACTGTTCTACAGAAACTGGAGTTTGTTGACGTGGCAACGGGGTCTCTGGGACAGGGGCTCGGGGCCGCCTGCGGGATGGCGTACACCGGGAAACACTTCGACAAGTCCAGGTACAGACACACACACATCATCCGACGCCGTGACGCTATCCCACAAAGCACCTCTCACCCGGCAGTGATGTTCTAGGAAGGTCACTTGTTGGTTTCTTTAACACAGATGAAAGTTTACTCTGTTTACTCTCTATAACT
This sequence comes from Salvelinus fontinalis, assembly GCF_029448725.1. NCBI lineage: Eukaryota > Metazoa > Chordata > Actinopteri > Salmoniformes > Salmonidae > Salvelinus > Salvelinus fontinalis. The sequence continues at coordinate 51,630,110 of NC_074672.1, forward strand.
CTCTAAGTTTACTCTCTCAGTACGGTCCCTCTCTGCCTGTAACATCTTGTGTTGAATGAGATGGAAATGTGTTATAGAGCTGTCTGAATTTTGGTTAGAGCACCCAAAGTTACATTTGTCTTAAATCTAACTATTGTAATGTGTCCCTAGTTACCGTGTGTACTGCATGCTGGGTGATGGGGAGTGTTCGGAGGGGGCTGTCTGGGAGGCCATGGCGTTTGGTTCCCACTACAACCTGGATAACTTGGTGGCTATTATCGACGCCAACCGCCTGGGACAGAGTGAAGCTGCTCCTCTCAAACACGACATGGACGTGTACCGGAAACGCTGCGAAGCCTTCGGGTCAGTACCCCCCCCCCTCTCTCTCGTCCTTCGCTCCTCTCCTCTCATACTGTCAGTCTTCCATACTGCCCTGTGTTCGGGTCAGTACCCCCCCCTCTCTCTCTCGTCCTTCGCTCCTCTCCTCTCATACTGTCAGTCTTCCATACTGCCCTGTGTTCGGGTCAGTACCCCCCCCCCTCTCTCTCGTCCTTCGCTCCTCTCTTCTCATACTGTCAGTCTTCCATACTGCCCTGTGTTCGGGTCAGTACCCCCCTCTCTCTCTCTCGTCCTTCGCTCCTCTCCTCTCATACTGTCAGTCTTCCATACTGCCCTGTGTTCGGGTCAGTACCCCCCCTCTCTCTCTCGTCCTTCGCTCCTCTCCTCTCATACTGTCAGTCTTCCATACTGCCCTGTGTTCGGGTCAGTACCCCCTCTCTCTCTCTCTCTCTCTCTCTTGTCCTTCACTCCTCTCCTCATACTGTCAGTCTTCCATACTGCCCTGTGTTCGGGTCAGTACCCCCCCCTCTCTCTCGTCCTTCGCTCCTCTCCTCTCATACTGTCAGTCTTCCATACTGCCCTGTGTTCGGGTCAGTACCCCCCCCCCCCTCTCTCTCGTCCTTCGCTCCTCTCCTCTCATACTGTCAGTCTTCCATACTGCCCTGTGTTCGGGTCAGTACCCCCCCTCTCTCTCGTCCTTCGCTCCTCTCCTCTCATACTGTCAGTCTTCCATACTGCCCTGTGTTCGGGTCAGTACCCCCCCCTCTCTCTCGTCCTTCGCTCCTCTCCTCTCATACCGTCAGTCTTCCATACTGCCCTGTGTTCGGGTCAGTACCCCCCCCTCTCTCTCGTCCTTCGCTCCTCTCCTCTCATACTGTCAGTCTTCCATACTGCCCTGTGTTCGGGTCAGTACCCCCCCCTCTCTCTCTCGTCCTTCGCTCCTCTCCTCTCATACTGTCAGTCTTCCATACTGCCCTGTGTTCGGGTCAGTACCCCCCCCCCTCTCTCTCTCTCGTCCTTCGCTCCTCTCTTCTCATACTGTCAGTCTTCCATACTGCCCTGTGTTCGGGTCAGTACCCCCCCCTCTCTCTCTCGTCCTTCGCTCCTCTCTTCTCATACTGTCAGTCTTCCATACTGCCCTGTGTTCGGGTCAGTACCCCCCCCTCTCTCTCTCGTCCTTCGCTCCTCTCCTCTCATACTGTCAGTCTTCCATACTGCCCTGTGTTCGGGTCAGTACCCCCCCCTCTCTCTCGTCCTTCGCTCCTCTCCTCTCATACTGTCAGTCTTCCATACTGCCCTGTGTTCGGGTCAGTACCCCCCCTCTCTCTCGTCCTTCGCTCCTCTCCTCTCATACCGTCAGTCTTCCATACTGCCCTGTGTTCGGGTCAGTACCCCCCCCTCTCTCTCGTCCTTCGCTCCTCTCCTCTCATACTGTCAGTCTTCCATACTGCCCTGTGTTCGGGTCAGTACCCCCCCCCTCTCTCTCTCGTCCTTCGCTCCTCTCCTCTCATACTGTCAGTCTTCCATACTGCCCTGTGTTCGGGTCAGTACCCCCCCCCCCTCTCTCTCTCTCGTCCTTCGCTCCTCTCTTCTCATACTGTCAGTCTTCCATACTGCCCTGTGTTCGGGTCAGTACCCCCCCCCTCTCTCTCTCGTCCTTCGCTCCTCTCCTCTCATACTGTCAGTCTTCCATACTGCCCTGTGTTCGGGTCAGTACCCCCCCCCCCCTCTCTCTCGTCCTTCGCTCCTCTCCTCTCATACCGTCAGTCTTCCATACTGCCCTGTGTTCGGGTCAGTACCCCCCCCTCTCTCTCTTGTCCTTCGCTCCTCTCTTCTCATACTGTCAGTCTTCCATACTGCCCTGTGTTCGGGTCAGTACCCCCCCCCCTCTCTCTCGTCCTTCGCTCCTCTCTTCTCATACTGTCAGTCTTCCATACTGCCCTGTGTTCGGGTCAGTACCCCCCCTCTCTCTCGTCCTTCGCTCCTCTCTTCTCATACTGTCAGTCTTCCATACTGCCCTGTGTTCGGGTCAGTACCCCCCCCTCTCTCTCTCGTCCTTCACTCCTCTCCTCTCATACTGTCAGTCTTCCATACTGCGCTGTGTTCGGGTCAGTACCCCCCCCTCTCTCTCTCGTCCTTCACTCCTCTCCTCTCATACTGTCAGTCTTCCATACTGCGCTGTGTTCGGGTCAGTACCCCCCCCCCCTCTCTCTCTCGTCCTTCGCTCCTCTCTTCTCATACTGTCAGTCTTCCATACTGCCCTGTGTTCGGGTCAGTACCCCCCCCCTCTCTCTCGTCCTTCGCTCCTCTCTTCTCATACTGTCAGTCTTCCATACTGCCCTGTGTTCGGGTCAGTACCCCCCCCTCTCTCTCGTCCTTCGCTCCTCTCTTCTCATACTGTCAGTCTTCCATACTGCCCTGTGTTCGGGTCAGTACCCCCCCCCCCCCCTCTCTCTCGTCCTTCGCTCCTCTCTTCTCATACTGTCAGTCTTCCATACTGCCCTGTGTTCGGGTCAGTACCCCCCCCCCTCTCTTTGTCCTTCGCTCCTCTCTTCTCATACTGTCAGTCTTCCATACTGCCCTGTGTTCGGGTCAGTACCCCCCCCCCTCTCTTGTCCTTCGCTCCTCTCTTCTCATACTGTCAGTCTTCCATACTGCCCTGTGTTCGGGTCAGTACCCCCCCCCCCCTCTCTCTCGTCCTTCGCTCCTCTCTTCTCATACTGTCAGTCTTCCATACTGCCCTGTGTTCGGGTCAGTACCCCCCCCCCCCCCCCCCCTCTCTCGTCCTTCGCTCCTCTCTTCTCATACTGTCAGTCTTCCATACTGCCCTGTGTTCGGGTCAGTACCCCCCCCCTCTCTCTCTCGTCCTTCACTCCTCTCCTCTCATACTGTCAGTCTTCCATACTGCCCTGTGTTCGGGTCAGTACCCCCCCCTCTCTCTCTCGTCCTTCACTCCTCTCCTCTCATACTGTCAGTCTTCCATACTGCCCTGTGTTCGGGTCAGTACCCCCCCCTCTCGCTCGTCCTTCGCTCCTCTCCTCTCATTCTGTCAGTCTTCCATACTGCCCTGTGTTCGGGTCAGTACCCCCCCCTCTCGCTCGTCCTTCGCTCCTCTCCTCTCATACTGTCAGTCTTCCATACTGCCCTGTGTTCGGGTCAGTACCCCCCCCCCCCCCTCTCTCTCTCTTGTACTTCACTCTTCACTCTTCCCTCCTCTACCAGGGTCCCCCTGTTTGTGTGTAACCTGGTCTTTCTCCATATCTAGGTGGAACACGTATGTAGTGGACGGTCATGATGTTGAGGAGCTGTGTAAAGCTCTGTGGCAGGCCCAGCAGGTGAAGGGGAAACCCACCATGATCGTCGCCAAGACCTTCAAGGGGAGAGGACTCAAAGGTAGGAGATGGGAGGGGTGTATTAACCAGGAACTAAACGGGCCAAAACCCAGAAGGGACTAACCTGAACTTGTCCAATAAGAAATGCATGTTTTCATTTGAAGAATGTTTTGCAACTTTGTGCACTAATGAATACACCCAGTACTGAAATTCCACATTTTGTTTTTAAAGACTGATGGCTCTGGTTGTAACATAATCTCATGATCTCTAGATAATGTAGTTAGTTTGTTAGATAATATAACAGATTCTCATAATCTCTAGATAATGTAGTTAGTTTGTTAGATAATATAACATAATCTAATTATCTCTAGATAATATAACGGGATCTCACGATCTCTAGATAGTCTAGTTAGATATACGTTTCCCTGATGCGGTAAATGACCTGCTGACCCATCTCCCCCCTCCAGGCATAGAGAACACGGATAATTGGCACGGGAAGCCCATGCCTAAGGACCGGGCCGAGGAGGCCATTAAACACTTACAGGCTCAGATTCAGAACCCCAACAAGACCATCTGCCCCGAGCTACCCAACGAAGATACCGCCCCCGCTGACCTTTCACCTATCAGCCTGCCTAGCCCTCCCAGTTACAAGATCGGAGACAAGGTACACACACACCACTGACCTTTCACCTTTCACCCTGCCTAGCCCTTCTTACTAGAAGACTGGAGACAAATCACAGGCACCGCAGACCTATCGCCTGCCTACAATATCAGGGACACGCCCCCCTCTGACTTATGCCCACATGTTCAACTTTAGCTGTAGGCTCCTGGGTAACACTTCCTGTTTTCCTTCCTCTCCTCTCTCCTAGGTGGCTACTCGTAAGGCATATGGCGTGGCCCTGGCTAAACGGTTAACCCCTCCTCTCTCTCCTCCTAGGTGGCTACTCGTAAGGCGTATGGCGTGGCCCTGGCTAAACTGGGTCAGTCCAGTCAGAGGGTGGTCGCTCTGGACGCTGACATGAAGAACTCTACCTTCTCTGAGATGTTCCACAAGGCCTTTCCTGAACGCTTCGTTGAGTGCTTCATCGCTGAACAGAACATGGTGAGATGAAGGGGAGGGACGAGACTGGGGGGTGAGAGAGAACATGGAGAGGGTGGACGATAATGTGGTCTACCCTGAACGCTTCGTAGAGCGTTTCGTCACTGATCAGAATATGATGGGGGGGGGGGGGTGAGTAGAGGCTCTGACTAACCTGGGCTTGCATACCCCGAAGGCCTTCTCAAAAGTACCCACATATTGGTACTGCTGTCAGAATAATCACGTTTAATTTGGCACGTTCTTCGTAGACTAACTCTGTGTTGTTGGGAAAGGGCCCATTATTTATAATATTACAGGAAGTAGATAATAACAGGGCTATATACAGGGAGTAGGAAATAACACGGCTATATACAGGAAGTAGAAAATAACATGGCTATATACAGGGAGTAGGAAATAACACGGCTATATACAGGGAGTAGGAAATAACACGGCTATATACAGGAAGTAGAAAATAACACGGCTATATACAGGAAGTAGATAATAACAGGGCTATATACAGGAAGTAGATAATAACACGGCTATATACAGGAAGTAGAAAATAACATGGCTATATACAGGGAGTAGGAAATAACACGGCTATATACAGGGAGTAGGAAATAACACGGCTATATACAGGAAGTAGAAAATAACACGGCTATATACAGGAAGTAGATAATAACAGGGCTATATACAGGAAGTAGATAATAACACGGCTATATACAGGAAGTAGAAAATAACATGGCTATATACAGGGAGTAGGAAATAACACGGCTATATACAGGGAGTAGGAAATAACACGGCTATATACAGGAAGTAGAAAATAACACGGCTATATACAGGAAGTAGATAATAACAGGGCTATATACAGGAAGTAGATAATAACACGGCTATACACAGGAAGTAGATAATAACACGGCTATATACAGGGAGTAGAAAATAACACGGCTATATACAGGGAGTAGATAATAACACGGCTATATACAGGAAGTAGAAAATAACATGGCTATATACAGGAAGTAGATAATAACACGGCTATATACAGGAAGTAGATAATAACACGGCTATATACAGGGAGTAGATAATAACACGGCTATATACAGGAAGTAGAAAATAACATGGCTATATACAGGGAGTAGGAAATAACACGGCTATATACAGGAAGTAGATAATAACAGGGCGATATACAGGAAGTAGATAATAACAGGGCTATATACACGAAGTAGAAAATAACACGGCTATATACAGGAAGTAGATAATAACACGGCTATATACAGGAAGTAGATAATAACACGGCTATATACAGGAAGTAGATAATAACAGGGCTATATACACGAAGTAGAAAATAACACGGCTATATACAGGAAGTAGATAATAACACGGCTATATACAGGGAGTAGATAATAACACGGCTATACACAGGAAGTAGAAAATAACCTCCCGAGTGGGGCAGCATCTCTGCTAGAGGTGTCACTACAGACCCTGGTTCGGTTCCAGGCTGTATCACAACCGGCCGTGAACCGGAGTGCCATAGGACGGCTCACAATTGCCCCAGTGTCGTTCGGGGTAGGCTGTCATTGTAATTAAGAATTTGTTCTTAACTGACTTGCCTGCTTAAATTTAATAAAATATAGATTTTGGGGGGGGGGGGGGGGGGCTTCCTTTAACACAGCCTGGTATAGAGGTCCTGAATGGCAGGGACCTTGGCCAAGCAGTGATGCAGCTGTAGAACTTATCGAGGATCTGAGGGCCCATGACATATTTACGGCCTCCCGAGGGGGAAGATTGTGTCTTCTGTTGGGGCGACTTGGAGTGGGTCTGGTGTGATGGGGGTTGACGTGAGCCATGACCAGCCTTTCAAGGTTACAGATGCGAGTGCTACGGCGCGATAGTCATTTAGATTGTTAAGTTGGTGTTCTTGGGCGCAGGGTCTAATGGCGGTCTGCTTGAAACAACATGTCGGTATTGTAGACTGAGTCAGGGAGAGGTTTAACATGTCCAGACACCTGCCAGCTGGTCAGCGCAGTACTCATCCTGGTAATCTGTCCAAGTAATACTGTTAAACTTTTATCCTTCCACTATTAGTTCCAGAAATGACCTTTTCTGGAATTACAATATGCAAAAAAATGTTTAAATTGTCCACCTTTTAAAAAATCCTATTTTCTGTGTAGGTGAGCGTGGCGATCGGCTGTGCCACGCGGGACCGCACGGTGGCGTTCGCCAGCACCTTCGCTGCCTTCCTGTCTCGGGCTTACGACCATATCAGAATGGCTGCCGTCTCAGAGTCTAACATCAACCTGGCGGGATCACACTGTGGAGTCTCTATTGGTCAGTACTGTCTAATCACCTATTTCCCCCCCCCCCCCCCTTCCCTCCACCAATCAAACTCCTTCTTTCAATAACCAATCGCACTCCAATTCCCTGTCCCTTGGGCATACTGCCAAATTCTCTGAAACGACATTGGCGCCGGCTGATGGTAGAGAATAATTCTCAGGCAACGGCTCTCGTGGACATTTGATCATGAAAAATTACATTTGTATAAATGAAGCCGTAATTGTACGGTGTAATGTGGATCGGACTTATCAAGAGGTAGCTATTCTGAAAGTGGGGGTACGGGGCATGTGGTCTCTCCACTAAAGTGGGGGTACGGGGCATGTGGTCTCCGCTAAAGTGGGGGTACGGGGCATGTGGTCTCTCTGCTAAAGTGGGGGTACGGGGTATGTGGTCTCTCTGCTAAAGTGGGGGTACGGGGCATGTGGTCTCTCCGCTAAAGTGGGGGTACGGGGCATGTGGTCTCTCCACTAAAGTGGGGGTACGGGGCATGTGGTCTCCACTAAAGTGGGGGTACGGGGCATGTGGTCTCTCCACTAAAGTGGGGGTACGGGGCATGTGGTCTCTCCACTAAAGTGGGGGTACGGGGCATGTGGTCTCCACTAAAGTGGGGGTACGGGGCATGTGGTCTCTCCACTAAAGTGGGGGTACGGGGCATGTGGTCTCTCCACTAAAGTGGGGGTACGGGGCATGAGGTCTCTCCACTAAAGTGGGGGTAACGGGGCATGAGGTCTCTCCACTAAAGTGGGGGTAACGGGGCATGAGGTCTCTCCACTAAAGTGGGGGTAACGGGGCATGAGGTCTCTCCACTAAAGTGGGGGTAACGGGGCATGAGGTCTCTCCACTAAAGTGGGGGTAACGGGGCATGTGGTCTCTCCACTAAAGTGGGGGTAACGGGGCATGAGGTCTCTCCACTAAAGTGGGGGTAACGGGGCATGAGGTCTCTCCACTAAAGTGGGGGTAACGGGGCATGAGGTCTCTCCACTAAAGTGGGGGTACGGGGCATGAGGTCTCTCCACTAAAGTGGGGGTAACGGGGCATGAGGTCTCTCCACTATTTCATGAGGAAATTATTAATTAATAGAGAAGGGGGTGGTGGTCAGTTCCCTACCCTGTTGTAACGAGGAAATCCTCATTTTGTGGTGAATTCGCTACGATGGGACGGGGGCCTTCCCTCCCCCTTTGCCACCGAAATGGTGAGCCCTTTGAAATTCAATTGTCAAGCCGGACTTTTTATTCCGAGTTTTATTTGCCTCTATAGTCTGTTATAAACTAATATACTTTTGAAGTAGTATCTTTGGTGGGTAAATTGTATTACTGAAAATAAATACTAAAACTTTAGGAGCCATGCTATTTTAGAGGGTTATTCTACCTGTAAGATTTTTATGGGAAGTTAAATCTGCTTTCATATTAAGTAATGGAATGAATTTATTAGTCACTAATTAATCACTAACTGTTTTGTGGTCCCCTTAAAGCAGGGGTGTCAAAGTCAAATGGACGGAGGGCCAAATAAAAAATTTAGCTACAAGCCGAGGGCCGGACTGTTCGAATGTTCATTGAAAAAAATTTAAATGACGCATATAGTCTAGTGAACCTAATTGAACCTACTGAAAACCTAACAAATATATTCCAATATGATCAGATAAATAAAGCAATATTTTCTTATGGCTCTGTCAGTAATCTTTAATTTTCAACAGACACAAAAGACAAATTTCCTTTATATAAAAATCCCCATAACATGAACATTAAATGAAAGAAACCGGTATTCAAGGCACCATCAGTAGCCTATATTTTCTATTTTAGCAAAAGTGGGCTAAATTTACTTCAAAGAAAAAAACAATAATAGCAATTTTCTATCATCCACTCAACTGAAATATTTTTAAAATATAATTGGATTGAAATACAATAAAATAAAGTGCAAAAATCTATTAATCAAAAACAACACTTTGTTTAAGGAGAAGTAACATGCAGTGAAAACAAATATTAAACTTTAACTTTTAAACTTGAACTGAGTAAAAACTCTAAATATGTGATTGCACAGTAATGTTCACTTGTTTGAGGTTGAGGGTGATACTTGGTGGTGTCCCATCTTTTCCACAAGTTCATCAATGTTCGGGGTAAGGCTCTGAGCTGAGGAAATCCTCAGAATTGAGTGGAGGTGTTCAGCAGTAAGTCGACTTCTGTGTGATGTTTTGTTCAGGTTCATCAAAGAAAACAGTTGTTCACACAGGTATGTGCTGCCAAACATAGACAACGTTTGAGCAGCCTGGATGCGCAGCTGGGGCATTGTGTCGGGGAGGAAACGGGCGAACTCCGCAGCACCCACTGCCGCATATTTTGCCCTCAGTGCATCATTGCATTGGAGGTCAATCAACTCCATTTGGAGGTTTGGTGGTGAGCTTTCCACGTCAACAGCAAATGGGTTACCGAGCAGTTCCAACCTGCTTTTTTGTGCTTCAAAGTCAGCAAATCGGCGTCGAAAGTCAGCGGCAAGCATACCTATTTTATCAGCCAACTGTGCGCTCGGGAACGCACTGGTAGAGAGCTTCTCTTTCATGGTCTGGCAGCTGGGAAAGTGGCTCAAATTTTCTTTCCGCATCTGCGTCTCCCACAGAGTCAGTTTGGTTTTAAATGCCTTCACTGTACTGTACATATCAGAGATGACATGATCCCGACCCTGCAGCTGCAAGTTCATTGCATTCAGATGACTCGTAATGTCACACAAAAGCCATTTCACACAGAAACATTTCGTCTCGGAGTTGTGTTGTGTCACTTTCTCCACACAGAAGACACACAGGTTTTCCAGCTACCTCCGTGAACATATACTCCGACTCCCACCTTGTTTGAAACCCCCTGTTCTCAGTGTCCACCTTCCGTTTTGCCATTTTTGATGGGTATCTGAAAGTTAATTTTACTGTGATGCTGACGACTGCTGTGCCAATAAATATTGAAATGAAGCAGCCTACTGCTCGGTGCGTCACCGTTGCATTGTGGGAAATGTAGTATTGGTGCGTGTAAAAGATCTGCGGGCTGCCGGCTTGCTGCGGTCTGCGGGCCGGTTCTAATAATAAATCAAGATCATCCCAGGGGCCGTAAAAAACCTTCTCGCGGGCCGGATGTGGCCCGCGGGCCTTGACTCTGACATATATGCCTTAAAGGATTGCTGTAGAGGGACTTGTTATAGACATAATTTTTCCCACATTTTTGATTATTCTGAATATTTTACACAAAGGGGTTATTGATTTTTCAGTATTGGTAGTATATCAGATCATCTGCAAGTGATTCTAGTTGATATTCATGTTTACTGATGCCTGTTACGTTACTTCCTGTCCTCAGGTGAGGATGGCCCCTCCCAGATGGCATTGGAAGACATCGCCATGTTTCGTGCTATCCCAACATGCACGCTGTTCTACCCAAGTGACGGCGTCTCCACCGAGAGGTCTGTGGAGCTGGCTGCTAACACCAAGGTCAGGACCTAGTTCTCCCCGAGGGAGGGGGGGCGGGCGGTGCGGGTGAACCCGAGGGGGGGAGGCGGGCGGTGCGGGTGAACCCGAGGGGGGGAGGCGGGCGGTGCGGGTGAACCCGAGGGGGGGAGGCGGGCGGTGCGGGTGAACCCGAGGGGGGGAGGCGGGCGGTGCGGGTGAACCCGAGGGGGGGAGGCGGGCGGTGCGGGTGAACCCGAGGGGGGGAGGCGGGCGGTGCGGGTGAACCCGAGGGGGGGAGGCGGGCGGTGCGGGTGAACCCGAGGGGGGGAGGCGGGCGGTGCGGGTGAACCCGAGGGGGGGAGGCGGGCGGTGCGGGTGAACCCGAGGGGGGGAGGCGGGGGTGAACCCGAGGGGGGGAGGCGGGGGTGAACCCGAGGGGGGGAGGCGGGGGTGAACCCGAGGGGGGGAGGCGGGGGTGAACCCGAGGGGGGGAGGCGGGGGTGAACCCGAGGGGGGGGTGAACCCGAGGGGGGGAGGCGGGGGTGAACCCGAGGGGGGGAGGCGGGGGTGAACCCGAGGGGGGGGGGAGACGGGGCGGTATGAACTAAGCCGTGTATGTGTTCCAGGGTATCTGTTTCCTCCGCATCACCAGACCAGAACTAAAGGTGATCTACGACCCCAAGGAGAAGTTTGAGGTGGGCGTGGCCAAGGTGGTGCGTCAGTCCGACAGCGACAAGGTGACCGTGATTGGAGCTGGAGTGACTCTGCATGAAGCCTTGACTGCTGCTGACCTGCTGGCCAGCGAGGGTAAGAGCGCCTCCTGGTGGCCTGGCAGAGAAATACACCACAAACTGTGGCCTGGATTCCAACCTTAACTGACATTTTGTTTTTCTTAAATGTCAAACAGCTGAATGACAACAGCTTGATGTTGTATAATGATTTAAGTCAAAGTAATTGTATCAATTCTGATTTATTTTGTCTCCATGCAGTTTCTTAATTATTTTTTTTTAATCCAATCCAAATTCAGATGTAGTTTCTCTTCCACTAACTGGTTTCTGGTGGAACAGCTCTTTCTGAATGTGCAGCAGTTCACTAAACCACTGTAGTAAAACAATAACGAATACTATTTGATGAGGAAGAATTACGGCTCATTAGTGCGTTTCGTTCGTGTAGGAGTGAACATCCGTGTGATCGACCCGTTCACCATCAAGCCCCTGGATGCTGCCACCATCTTATCGAGCGCCCGCGCCACCGGCGGGAGAATCATCACCGTCGAGGACCACTACAGAGAGGGTGAGGACACGTCTGTTAATTGTTTTGTGCTTCATCGTGGCTCTGTGTTTCTAACCCCCCTCTTCCTCTGTCACCAGGTGGTCTGGGGGAGGCGGTGCTGTCTGCGGTGGGGGAGGAGCCTGGTATCATGGTGACGCGCTTGGCGGTGAACCGTATACCCCGGAGTGGAAAACCTCAGGAGCTCCTGGACCTGTACGGCATCAGCGCCAAACACATCGCCAACGCCGTGCGCCAGACCTTCGCTAACTGAAACATGGGCCCTGGTCTAAAGTAGTGTACTATATAGGGTGACATTTGGGATATACACAACTCTTCTCTCCTCTCTGACCTGTCACCCCCCCCTCCCTCTCTGACCTGTCACCCCCCCCTCCCTCTCTGACCTGTCACCCCCCCCTCCCTCTCTGACCTGTCACCCCCCCCTCCCTCTCTGACCTGTCACCCCCCCCTCCCTCTCTGACCTGTCACCCCCCCCTCCCTCTCTGACCTGTCACCCCCCCTCCCTCTCTGACCTGTCACCCCCCCTCCCTCTCTGCAGTCTGAGGGGTGAAACGTCGTGGACCTCTGTTCTGGACCTTTCTCCACCCGACCTTCTCCTTCTCACCATTTCTATTGAAGATGAATTGTGTCTTTGTCAGATTCCTTAAATCCCATGTTTCTGTATCGCTCTTCATTCCTTCTCTTTCCATTCCAACCACATTCCATGTGTTCTAACTGTTCTAGCTGTTCCATGTGTTCTAGCTGTTCCATGTGTTCTAGCTGTTCCATGTGTTCTAGCTGTTCCATGTGTTCTAGCTGTTCCATGTGTTCTAGCTGTTCCATGTGTTCTAGCTGTTCCATGTGTTCTAGCTGTTCCATGTGTTCTAGCTGTTCCATGTGTTCTAGCTGTTCCATGTGTTCTAACCTCCATGTTTCTCCATAGCACTGTTACAGGCACACCGCCATCTTGGTTTCTCATTGAGCCAGCATGGTGTCTAACTGATGCAGGGAATTGACGGACCAGAGTTGTAATGACTCACTTACAAAAGAGCTGAATTTTAAACTGCTATGTAATATACTGTTCTCCTGACCTGTTGGTATCTGACCTTGATCTCTTCATGTGTCTGTTACTGCTGCTGTGTTACCCAGGCCCTGTCAACTCATGGTTGGTTTGCATTGCCGTTATGCTGAAATAAAAACCTGACCCAATGTTGTCTTTGTAAAAACATTTTAATGTATTAACGGCTGAGGTTTAGGATGTCGAATAATCTACTTTTGTGTGTGGACACCCCTTCTGACAGGTGTAGGAAATCCTGCACAGCCATGCAGTCTCCAAAGACAAACATTGTCAGTAGCCTAGTGGTTAGAGCGTTGGGCCAGTAACTGAAAAGTTGCAAGATCGAATCCTCGAGCTGACATGGTAAAAAAATGTTGTTCTGCCCCCTGAACAAGGCAGTCATTGTAAATAAGAACTCGTTCTTCACTGACTTGCTGAGTTAAATTTTACAAAAGCTATACTGAAGAGCTCGTGACTTAACATGGCGCTGTCATAGGATGACAGCTTTACAGGTCGGTCAGTAAAATGTCAGTTAGTTGACCTGGGCAGCTCTAAGTGCTGTTGTGAAGCAGAAAGGTCTCGGGAGCAACAACGACTTACATTGTAGACGTCACGATCACAAAACGGGACAGCTGGAGAGTGTAAATAATCGTCTGTTCCCAGATGCAACAGACTAGGGATTTCCAAACTGCCTCTGGAAGCAACGTCAGCGCAATAACTGTTTGTCGGGAGCCTCATGAAATGGGTTTCCGCGGCCGAGCAGCCGCACACAAGCCTAAGACCACCACGCTCTATGCCAAGCGTCGGCTGGAGTGGCGTACAGCTCGCCGCCATTGGACCCTGGGGGCAGCGGTAACGCTTCACTGAGCTCTTCAGTAAGGCCATTTTACGGTCACTGTTTGTCTTTGGAGATTGCATGGCTGTGTGCTTGATTTTTTTCCCCAGCTGTCAACAACGGGTGTGGCTGAAATAACATCCACTAATTTGAAGGGGTGTCCACATACTTTGTGTATATAGTGTAATTTTACCTCAGCGAGACAGCTACGAGTTCTTCAAGTTCAGCACAATATCCACCGATTGGGTGAATAATCGTGATTGAATTTACATTATAAACTAGGTGGTTTGAGCTCTGAATGCTGATTTGCTGCCAGCCAGGGTATGACACGGGCTGTGACGGTATTACCGCCATACCAGCAGTCATGACGCCAGTCAAATTCCACGTGACCGTTTAATCGCGGTAATTAGGCTAGTAGACTTAAGAACATTAAGCATAGAAATAGGGCACATTGATCTGTTCTATGAGAATGACAGCTCTATAACTAACATTTCTATGTGAATTTGCTCAGGTCACCAAAGAAGTTACACATTGCAGCTTTAATTGGCACGAGACACATTAACAAAGTTACTTGTAACAATAACTTGTGCCTTCCAGCAAATCGGTTTTCATTTGTGAAAGTGACCGCGTTACGGCCACAAAGCGGATGCCGGCGTGAAATTCTAGGCATCAAGTGCTTTTCAAATTGTGAAATCGGTGACTTGTTTTTGGCGGAGACTGTACACACTACAGCAAAGCAGAACTCATGCCTTTCAAATCATCATTAAAGCCTCATGTATTATTAAATCTAAACATATAGCCCAACGTTTGTAGAACAACTAAAGTTACATTAATAACTCTAAATTAAGCGTATAAGAATAACTATTTATTTGTTAACCTCTCAACACAGAATAGCTGCATGTGAACACACCCTAATCGTCTGGAAAAAAATATTTCTAATTTATTCAGCTTTGTTCAATTGTATTCTTCATACTATAAAATATTTACACGGAATTCTAAGCAAATCTTGTCTGCTAAATGAACTAGTGCAGCCCACAGCCATATCAGGACCTGCTAAATGAACTAGTGTAGCCCCACAGCCAGATCAGGACCTGCTAAATGAACTAGTGTAGCTCACAGCCAGATCAGGACCTGCTAAATGAACTAGTGTAGCCCCACAGCCAGATCAGGACCTGCTAAATGAACTAGTGTAGCTCACAGCCAGATCAGGACCTGCTAAATGAACTAGTGTCGCCCACAGCCAGATCAGGACCTGCTAAATGAGCTAGTGCAGCCAACTGCCAGATCAGGACCTGCTAAATGAGCTAGTGTAGCCCACAGCCAGATCAGGACCTGCTAAATGAGCTAGTGTAGCCCACAGCCAGATCAGGACCTGCTAAATGAGCTAGTGTAGCCCACAGCCAGATCAGGACCTGCTAAATGAGCTAGTGTAGCCCACAGCCAGATCAGGACCTGCTAAATGAACTAGTGTAGCCCACAGCCAGATCAGGACCTGCTAAATGAGCTAGTGTAGCCCACAGCCAGATCAGGACCTGCTAAATGAACTAGTGTCACCCACAGCCATATGGACTAGTAGCCACATCAGGACCTGCTAAATGAGCTAGTGTAGCCCACAGCCAGATCAGGACCTGCTAAATGAACTAGTGTCACCCACAGCCAGATCAGGACCTGCTAAATGAGCTAGTGTAGCCCACAGCCAGATCAGGACCTGCTAAATGAACTAGTGTAGCCCACAGCCAGATCAGGACCTGCTAAATGAACTAGTGTAGCCCACAGCCAGATCAGGACCTGCTAAATGAACTAGTGTAGCCCACAGCCAGATCAGGACCTGCTAAATGAACTAGTGTAGCCCACAGCCAGATCAGGACCTGCTAAATGAACTAGTGTCGCCCACAGCCATAAGGACTAGCCAGATCAGGACCTGCTAAATGAACTAGTGTAGCCCCACAGCCAGATCAGGACCTGCTAAATGAACTAGTGTAGCCCACAGCCAGATCAGGACCTGCTAAATGAACTAGTGTAGCCCAGAGCCAGATCAGGACCTGCTAAATGAACTAGTGTCGCCCACAGCCAGATCAGGACCTGCTAAATGAGCTAGTGCAGCCAACAGCCAGACCAGGACCTGCTAAATGAGCTAGTGCAGCCCCACAGCCAGATGGACTAGTAGCCAGATCAGGACCTGCTAAATGAGCTAGTGTAGCCCACAGCCAGATCAGGACCTGCTAAATGAACTAGTGTAGCCCACAGCCAGATCAGGACCTGCTAAATGAGCTAGTGTAGCCCACAGCCAGATCAGGACCTGCTAAATGAACTAGTGCAGCCCACAGCCATATGGACTAGCCACATCAGGACCTGCTAAATGAGCTAGTGCAGCCCCACAGCCAGATGGACTAGTAGCCAGATCAGGACCTGCTAAATGAACTAGTGTAGCCCACAGCCATATGGCGTAGCCAGATCAGGACCTGCTAAATGAGCTAGTGTAGCCCACAGCCAGATCAGGACCTGCTAAATGAACTAGTGTAGCCCACAGCCAGATCAGGACCTGCTAAATGAACTAGTGTCGCCCACAGCCATATGGACTAGTAGCCACATCAGGACCTGCTAAATGAGCTAGTGTAGCCCACAGCCAGATCAGGACCTGCTAAATGAGCTAGTGTAGCCCACAGCCAGATCAGGACCTGCTAAATGAGCTAGTGTAGCCCACAGCCAGATCAGGACCTGCTAAATGAGCTAGTGTAGCCCACAGCCAGATCAGGACCTGCTAAATGAACTAGTGTAGCCCACAGCCAGATCAGGACCTGCTAAATGAACTAGTGTAGCCCACAGCCAGATCAGGACCTGCTAAATGAACTAGTGTAGCCCACAGCCAGATCAGGACCTGCTAAATGAACTAGTGTCGCCCACAGCCATATGGACTAGTAGCCACATCAGGACCTGCTAAATGAACTAGTGTAGCCCCACAGCCAGATGGACTAGCCACATCAGGACCTGCTAAATGAACTAGTGTAGCCCACAGCCACATCAGGACCTGCTAAATGAACTAGTGTAGCCCACAGCCACATCAGGACCTGCTAAATGAACTAGTGTAGCTCACAGCCAGATCAGGACCTGCTAAATGAGCTAGTGTAGCCCACAGCCACATCAGGACCTGCTAAATGGACTAGTGCAGCCCCACAGCCATATGGACTAGCCAGATCAGGACCTGCTAAATGAACTAGTGCAGCCCCACAGCCATAAGGACTACCCACATCAGGACCTGCTAAATGAACTAGTGCAGCCACACAGCCATATGGACTAGCCAGATCAGGACCTGCTAAATGAACTAGTGCAGCCCCACAGCCATAAGGACTACCCACATCAGGACCTGCTAAATGAACTAGTGCAGCCCCACAGCCATAAGGACTACCCACATCAGGACCTGCTAAATGAACTAGTGCAGCCACACAGCCATATGGACTAGCCAGATCAGGACCTGCTAAATGAACTAGTGCAGCCCCACAGCCATAAGGACTACCCAGATCAGGACCTGCTAAATGAACTAGTGCAGCCCCACAGCCATATGGACTAGCCAGATCAGGACCTGCTAAATGAACTAGTGCAGCCCCACAGCCATATGGACTAGCCAGATCAGGACCTGCTAAATGAACTAGTGCAGCCCCACAGCCATATGGACTAGTAGCCACATCAGGACCTGCTAAATGAACTAGTGCAGCCCCACAGCCATAAGGACTACCCACATCAGGACCTGCTAAATGAACTAGTGCAGCCCCACAGCCATATGGACTAGCCACATCAGGACCTGCTAAATGAACTAGTGCAGCCCCACAGCCATATGGACTAGTAGCCACATCAGGACCTGCTAAATGAACTAGTGCAGCCCCACAGCCATATGGACTACCCACATCAGGACCTGCTAAATGAACTAGTGCAGCCCCACAGCCATATGGACTAGCCAGATCAGGACCTGCTAAATGAACTAGTGCAGCCCCACAGCCATAAGGACTACCCACATCAGGACCTGCTAAATGAACTAGTGCAGCCCCACAGCCATATGGACTACCCACATCAGGACCTGCTAAATGAACTAGTGCAGCCCCACAGCCATATGGACTAGCCAGATCAGGACCTGCTAAATGAACTAGTGCAGCCCCACAGCCATAAGGACTACCCACATCAGGACCTGCTAAATGAACTAGTGCAGCCCCACAGCCATATGGACTACCCACATCAGGACCTGCTAAATGAACTAGTGCAGCCCCACAGCCATATGGACTAGCCAGATCAGGACCTGCTAAATGAACTAGTGCAGCCCCACAGCCATAAGGACTACCCACATCAGGACCTGCTAAATGAACTAGTGCAGCCACACAGCCATATGGAATAGTAGCCAGATCAGGACCTGCTAAATGAACTAGTGCAGCCCACAGCCATATGGACTACCCACATCAGGACCTGCTAAATGAACTAGTGCAGCCCCACAGCCATATGGACTACCCACATCAGGACCTGCTAAATGAACTAGTGCAGCCCCACAGCCATAAGGACTACCCACATCAGGACCTGCTAAATGAACTAGTGCAGCCCCACAGCCATATGGACTAGCCAGATCAGGACCTGCTAAATGAACTAGTGCAGCCCCACAGCCATATGGACTACCCACATCAGGACCTGCTAAATGAACTAGTGCAGCCCCACAGCCATATGGACTACCCACATCAGGACCTGCTAAATGAACTAGTGCAGCCCCACAGCCATAAGGACTAGCCACATCAGGACCTGCTAAATGAACTAGTGCAGCCCCACAGCCATATGGAATAGTAGCCAGATCAGGACCTGCTAAATGAACTAGTGCAGCCCCACAGCCATATGGACTAGCCAGATCAGGACCTGCTAAATGAACTAGTGCAGCCCCACAGCCATATGGACTAGCCACATCAGGACCTGCTAAATGAACTAGTGCAGCCCCACAGCCATATGGACTAGCCAGATCAGGACCTGCTAAATGAACTAGTGCAGCCCCACAGCCATATGGACTAGCCAGATCAGGACCTGCTAAATGAACTAGTGCAGCCCCACAGCCATAAGGACTACCCACATCAGGACCTGCTAAATGAACTAGTGCAGCCCCACAGCCATATGGACTACCCACATCAGGACCTGCTAAATGAACTAGTGCAGCCCCACAGCCATATGGACTAGCCAGATCAGGACCTGCTAAATGAACTAGTGCAGCCCCACAGCCATAAGGACTACCCACATCAGGACCTGCTAAATGAACTAGTGCAGCCCCACAGCCATATGGACTACCCACATCAGGACCTGCTAAATGAACTAGTGCAGCCCCACAGCCATATGGACTAGCCAGATCAGGACCTGCTAAATGAACTAGTGCAGCCCCACAGCCATAAGGACTACCCACATCAGGACCTGCTAAATGAACTAGTGCAGCCACACAGCCATAAGGACTAGTAGCCACATCAGGACCTGCTAAATGAACTAGTGTAGCCCCACAGCCATATGGACTACCCACATCAGGACCTGCTAAATGAACTAGTGCAGCCCCACAGCCATAAGGACTACCCACATCAGGACCTGCTAAATGAACTAGTGCAGCCCCACAGCCATATGGACTAGCCAGATCAGGACCTGCTAAATGAACTAGTGCAGCCCCACAGCCATATGGACTACCCACATCAGGACCTGCTAAATGAACTAGTGCAGCCCCACAGCCATATGGACTACCCACATCAGGACCTGCTAAATGAACTAGTGCAGCCCCACAGCCATATGGACTAGCCAGATCAGGACCTGCTAAATGAACTAGTGCAGCCCCACAGCCATATGGACTAGCCAGATCAGGACCTGCTAAATGAACTAGTGCAGCCCCACAGCCATATGGACTACCCACATCAGGACCTGCTAAATGAACTAGTGCAGCCCCACAGCCATATGGACTAGTAGCCACATCAGGACCTGCTAAATGAACTAGTGCAGCCCCACAGCCAGATCAGGACCTGCTAAATGAACTAGTGCAGCCCCACAGCCATATGGACTACCCACATCAGGACCTGCTAAATGAACTAGTGCAGCCCCACAGCCATATGGACTACCCACATCAGGACCTGCTAAATGAACTAGTGTAGCCACACAGCCATATGGACTAGCCACATCAGGACCTGCTAAATGAACTAGTGCAGCCCCACAGCCATATGGACTAGCCACATCAGGACCTGCTAAATGAACTAGTGCAGCCCCACAGCCATATGGACTAGCCACATCAGGACCTGCTAAATGAACTAGTGCAGCCCCACAGCCATATGGAATAGTAGCCAGATCAGGACCTGCTAAATGAACTAGTGCAGCCCCACAGCCATATGGAATAGTAGCCAGATCAGGACCTGCTAAATGAACTAGTGTAGCCCCACAGCCATATGGAATAGTAGCCACATCAGGACCTGCTAAATGAACTAGTGCAGCCCCACAGCCATATGGAATAGTAGCCACATCAGGACCTGCTAAATGAACTAGTGCAGCCCCACAGCCATATGGAATAGTAGCCACATCAGGACCTGCTAAATGAACTAGTGCAGCCCCACAGCCATAAGGACTACCCACATCAGGACCTGCTAAATGAACTAGTGCAGCCCCACAGCCATATGGAATAGTAGCCACATCAGGACCTGCTAAATGAACTAGTGCAGCCCCACAGCCATATGGAATAGTAGCCACATCAGGACCTGCTAAATGAACTAGTGCAGCCCCACAGCCATATGGAATAGTAGCCACATCAGGACCTGCTAAATGAACTAGTGCAGCCCCACAGCCATATGGAATAGTAGCCACATCAGGACCTGCTAAATGAACTAGTGCAGCCCCACAGCCATATGGAATAGTAGCCACATCAGGACCTGCTAAATGAACTAGTGCAGCCCCACAGCCATATGGACTAGTAGCCAGATCAGGACCTGCTAAATGAACTAGTGCAGCCCCACAGCCATATGGACTACCCACATCAGGACCTGCTAAATGAACTAGTGCAGCCCCACAGCCATATGGACTAGCCACATCAGGACCTGCTAAATGAACTAGTGCAGCCCCACAGCCATATGGACTAGCCACATCAGGACCTGCTAAATGAACTAGTGCAGCCCC
This sequence comes from Salvelinus fontinalis, assembly GCF_029448725.1. NCBI lineage: Eukaryota > Metazoa > Chordata > Actinopteri > Salmoniformes > Salmonidae > Salvelinus > Salvelinus fontinalis. The sequence continues at coordinate 51,650,903 of NC_074672.1, forward strand.
ACAGCCATATGGACTAGCCAGATCAGGACCTGCTAAATGAACTAGTGCAGCCCCACAGCCATATGGACTAGCCAGATCAGGACCTGCTAAATGAACTAGTGCAGCCCCACAGCCATATGGACTAGCCAGATCAGGACCTGCTAAATGAACTAGTGCAGCCCCACAGCCATATGGACTAGCCAGATCAGGACCTGCTAAATGAACTAGTGCAGCCCCACAGCCATAAGGACTACCCACATCAGGACCTGCTAAATGAACTAGTGCAGCCCCACAGCCATATGGACTAGCCACATCAGGACCTGCTAAATGAACTAGTGCAGCCCCACAGCCATAAGGACTAGCCACATCAGGACCTGCTAAATGGACTAGTGCAGCCCCACAGCCATAAGGACTAGCCACATCAGGACCTGCTAAATGAACTAGTGCAGCCCCACAGCCATATGGACTAGCCAGATCAGGACCTGCTAAATGGACTAGTGCAGCCCCACAGCCATAAGGACTAGCCACATCAGGACCTGCTAAATGAACTAGTGCAGCCCCACAGCCATATGGAATAGTAGCCAGATCAGGACCTGCTAAATGGACTAGTGCAGCCCCACAGCCATATGGACTAGCCAGATCAGGACCTGCTAAATGGACTAGTGCAGCCCCACAGCCATATGGACTAGCCACATCAGGACCTGCTAAATGGACTAGTGCAGCCCCACAGCCATATGGACTAGCCAGATCAGGACCTGCTAAATGAACTAGTGCAGCCCCACAGCCATATGGACTAGCCACATCAGGACCTGCTAAATGGACTAGTGCAGCCACACAGCCATATGGACTAGCCAGATCAGGACCTGCTAAATGAACTAGTGCAGCCCCACAGCCATAAGGACTACCCACATCAGGACCTGCTAAATGAACTAGTGTAGCCCCACAGCCAGATCAGGACCTGCTAAATGAACTAGTGCAGCCCCACAGCCAGATCAGGACCTGCTAAATGAACTAGTGCAGCCCACAGCCATTTGGAATAGTAGCCACATCAGGACCTGCTAAATGAACTAGTGCAGCCCACAGCCATTTGGAATAGTAGCCACATCAGGACCTGCTAAATGAACTAGTGCAGCCCCACAGCCATAAGGACTAGCCACATCAGGACCTGACATAAGGATGCTATTCTGTTCTTCTGAAATAGATTTCATTTTCTTCATATGATTCTTTAGACCCGTCTAAATAATATATTTATTGTGAAGATGTAGGTTACATATTACATGGATTTATTGTGGAGGCTATATTAAATGAATTTATTAGTCTTGTGTAGATGTTCCAACGGTCTGCATCAGAGGCTTGTAGGTTGTGTGTGGAAGTCAGGATATGATCAATGTGCTTATGTTAATTAACGGGCATTTACCGTGAGATCGACAGTACTTTGCTTGACAATCACCAGCTGACAAAATTGTGTGACCGCCACAGCACTAGGTATGTTAAAACATTACTTTTTACTGCTCTAATTACGTTGGTAACCAGTTTATAATAGCAATAAGGCACCTTGGGGGTTTGTGGTATATGGCGAATATATCACGGCTAAGGGCTGTATCTAGGCACTCCGCGTTGTGTCGTGATTAAAGACCACAAACCCCCTTGGGACTTATTGCTTAAATATACAAGGGGTTGGCAACTAGGTTTGGCCCCCAGACAATTTTTTCCCCCTGAGCTTGTAGCTCAGTTGGCTGGGGTCAAAGCATAATTTGCCTGTTAGCAAATAGCCAACTAGCTGCCTAATTCATAGCCCTAGACATTTAGCATGTGGTTAGTGGGCTAGTCGATTCAATGACAAAACATAATAATTTAGATGTGATTACAGTACTATATTTGTTATTTATTTATTTGTTAATATTTGATATTTGTAGCCCTGTATTTGTTTTCTCAGTAAAATCCCAAACGGCTCTATAAATAGCCCTTCCAACTCTAAAAATATTTTCGTCTTACCTTATTTCTCCAATTCCAAACCTAGTGGTTAGAGTGTAGAGGGGGCAGGGTAGCCTAGTGGTTAGAGCACGGGGGCAGGGTAGCCTAGTGGTTAGAGGGGGGGGCAGGGTAGCCTAGTGGTTAGAGGGGGGGGCAGGGTAGCCTAGTGGTTAGAGGGGGGGGGGCAGGGCATCAGACAGATCCCTTTCCTACCCGACACCTGTCCACATGTCAGACAGATCCCTTTCCCACCCCACACCTGTCCATATGTCAGACAGATCCCTTTCCTACCCCACACCTGTCCACATGTCAGACAGATCCCTTTCCTACCCCACACCTGTCCACATGTCAGACAGATCCCTTTCCCACCCCACACCTGTCCATATGACAGATCCCTTTCCCACCCCACACCTGTCCATGTCAGACAGATCCCTTTCCTACCCCACACCTGTCCACACGTCAGACATATCCCTTTCCCACCCCACACCTGTCCACATGTCAGACAGATCCCTTTCCCACCCCACACCTGTCCACATGTCTGACAGATCCCTTTCCCACCCCACACCTGTCCACATGTCAGTCAGATCCCTTTCCTACCCCACACCTGTCCACATGTCAGACAGATCCTTTTCCTACCCCACACCTGCCCACATGTCAGACAGATCCCTTTCCCACCCCACACCTGCCCATGTCAGACAGATCCCTTTCCTACCCCACACCTGCCCACATGTCAGACAGATCCCTTTCCCACCCCACACCTGCCCATGTCAGACAGATCCCTTTCCTACCCCACACCTGTCCACATGTTAGACAGATACCTTTTCCCCCCCCACACCTGCCCATATGTCAGACAGATCCCTTTCCCACCCCACACCTGCCCATATGTCAGACAGATCCCTTTCCTACCCCACACCTGTCCATATGTCAGACAGATCCCTTTCCTACCCCACACCTGTCCATATGTCAGACAGATCCCTTTCCTACCCCACACCTGTCAATATGACAGATCCCTTTCCCACCCCACACCTGTCCACATGTCAGACAGATCCCTTTCCCACCCCACACCTGTCCAAATGTCAGACAGATCCCTTTCCTACCCCACACCTGTCCACATGTCAGACAGATCCATTTCCCACCCCACACCTGTCCATATGACAGATCCCTTTCCTACCCCACACCTGCCCATATGACAGATCCCTTTCCTACCCCACATCTGCCCATATGTCAGACAGATCCCTTTCCTACCCCACATCTGCCCATATGTCAGACAGATCCCTTTCCTACCCCACACCTGCCCATATGTCAGACAGATCCCTTTCCCACCCCACACCTGTCCACATGTCAGACAGATCCCTTTAACTACCCCACACCTGTCCACATGTCAGACAGATCCCTTTCCCACCCCACACCTGTCCACATGTCAGACAGATCCCTTTCCTACCCCACACCTGTCCACATGTCAGACAGATCCCTTTCCCACCCCACACCTGCCCATATGTCAGACAGATCCCTTTCCTACCTTTCCTACCCCACACCTGTCCACATGTCAGACAGATCCATTTCCTACCCCACACCTGTCCACATGTCAGACAGATCCCTTTCTTACCCCACACCTGTCCACATGTCAGACAGATCCCTTTCCTACCCCACACCTGCCCATATGTCAGACAGATCCCTTTCCTACCCCACACCTGCCCGTATGTCAGACAGATGCCTTTCCTACCCCACACCTGTCCACATGTCAGACAGATCCCTTTCCTACCCCACACCTGCCCATATGTCAGACAGATCCCTTTCCTACCCCACACCTGTCCACATGTCTGACAGATCCCTTTCCTACCCCACACCTGTCCACATGTCTGACAGATCCCTTTCCTACCCCACACCTGCCCATATGACAGATCCCTTTCCTACCCCACACCTGTCCATATGACAGACAGATCCCTTTCCCACCCCACACCTGTCCACATGTCAGACAGATCCCTTTCCTACCCCACACCTGCCCACATGTCAGACAGATCCCTTTCCTAACCCACACCTGCCCATATGACAGATCCCTTTCCTACCCCACACCTGTCCACATGTCAGACAGATCCCTTTCCTACCCCACACCTGTCCACATGTAAGACAGATCCCTTTCCTACCCCACACCTGTCCACATGTCAGACAGATCCCTTTCCTACCCCACACCTGCCCATATGACAGATCCCTTTCCTACCCCACACCTGTCCACATGTCAGACAGATCCCTTTCCCACCCCACACCTGCCCATATGTCAGACAGATCCCTTTCCTACCTTTCCTAACCTACACCTGTCCACATGTCAGACAGATCCATTTCCTACCCCACACCTGTCCACATGTCAGTCAGATCCCTTTCCCCCCCACACCTGTCCACATGTCAGACAGATCCATTTCCTACCCCACACCTGTCCACATGTCAGTCAGATCCCTTTCCCACCCCACACCTGTCCATATGTCAGACAGATCCCTTTCCCACCCCACACCTGTCCACATGTCAGACAGATCCCTTTCCTACCCCACACCTGTCCACATGTCAGACAGATCCCTTTCCTACCCCACACCTGTCCATATGACAGATCCCTTTCCTACCCCACACCTGTCCATATTTCAGACAGATCCCTTTCCTACCCCACACCTGCCCATATGTCACAGATCCCTTTCCTACCCCACACCTGCCCACATGTCAGACAGATCCCTTTCCCACCCCACACCTGCCCATATGACAGATCCCTTTCCTACCCCACACCTGTCCACATGTCAGACAGATCCCTTTCCTACCCCACACCTGCCCATATGACAGATCCCTTTCCTACCCCACACCTGTCCACATGTCAGACAGATCCATTTCCTACCCCACACCTGTCCACATGTCAGACAGATCCCTTTCCTACCCCACACCTGTCCACATGTCAGACAGATCCCTTTCCTACCTTTCCTACCCCACACCTGTCCACATGTCAGACAGATCCATTTTCTACCCCACACCTGTCCACATGTCAGACAGATCCCTTTCCCACCCCACACCTGTCCACATGTCAGACAGATCCCATTCCCACCCCACACCTGTCCACATGTCAGACAGATCCCTTTCCTACCCCACACCTGTACATATGTCAGACAGATCCCTTTCCCATCCCACACCTGTCCACATGTCAGACAGATCCATTTCCTACCCCACACCTGTCCACATGTCAGACAGATCCATTTCCTACCCCACACCTGTCCACATGTCAGACAGATCCCTTTCCTACCCCACACCTGTCCACATGTCAGACAGACCCCTTTCCCACCCCACACCTGTCCACATGTCAGACAGACCCCTTTCCTACCCCACACCTGTCCATATGTCAGACAGACCCCTTTCCCACCCCACACCTGTCCACATGTCAGACAGATCCCTTTCCTACCCCACACCTGTCCACATGTCAGACAGATCCCTTTCCCACCCCACACCTGTCCATATGACAGATCCCTTTCCCACACCACACCTGTCCATATGACAGATCCCTTTCCCACCCCACACCTGTCCATATGACAGATCCCTTTCCCACCCTACACCTGTCCACATGTCAGACAGATCCCTTTCCCACCCCACACCTGTCCACATGTCAGACAGATCCCTTTCCTACCCCACACCTGTCCACATGTCAGACAGATCCCTTTCCTACCCCACACCTGTCCACATGTCAGACAGATCCCTTTCCCACCCCACACCTGTCCACATGTCAGACAGATCCCTTTCCCACCCCACACCTGTCCACATGTCAGACAGATCCCTTTCCTACCCCACACCTGTCCACATGTCAGACAGATCCCTTTCCCACCCCACACCTGTCCATATGTCAGACAGATCCCTTTCCCACCCCACACCTGTCCACATGACAGATCCCTTTCCCACCCCACACCTGTCCACATGACAGACAGATCCCTTTCCCACCCCACACCTGTCCATATGACAGATACCTTTCCCACCCCACACCTGTCCATATGTCAGACAGATACCTTTCCCACCCCACACCTGTCCACATGTCAGATCCCTTTCCCACCCCACACCTGTCCACATGACAGACAGATCCCTTTCCCACCCCACACCTGTCCATATGACAGATACCTTTCCCACCCCACACCTGTCCATATGTCAGACAGATACCTTTCCCACCCCACACCTGTCCACATGTCAGACAGATCCCTTTCCCACCCCACACATGTCCATATGACAGATCCCTTTCCCACCCACACCTGTCCATATGTCAGACAGATACCTTTCCCACCCCACACCTGTCCACATGTCAGATCCCTTTCCTACCCCACACCTGTCCACATGTCAGACAGATCCCTTTCCCACCCCACACCTGTCCATATGTCAGACAGATCCCTTTCCTACCCCACACCTGTCCACATGTCAGACAGATCCCTTTCCTACCCCACACCTGTCCACATGTCAGACAGATCCCTTTCCCACCCCACACCTGTCCATATGTCAGACAGATCCCTTTCCCACCCCACACCTGTCCATATGACAGATACCTTTCCCACCCCACACCTGTCCATATGTCAGACAGATACCTTTCCCACCCCACACCTGTCCACATGTCAGATCCCTTTCCCACCCCACACCTGTCCACATGACAGACAGATCCCTTTCCCACCCCACACCTGTCCACATGTCAGACAGATCCCTTTCCCACCCCACACATGTCCATATGACAGATACCTTTCCCACCCCACACCTGTCCATATGTCAGACAGATCCCTTTCCCACCCCACACCTGTCCATATGACAGATCCCTTTCCCACCCCACACCTGTCCACATGTCAGACAGATCCCTTTCCTACCCCACACCTGTCCACATGTCAGACAGATCCCTTTCCCATCCCACACCTGTCCATATGACAGATCCCTTTCCCACCCCACACCTGTCCATATGACAGATCCCTTTCCCACCCCACACCTGTCCACATGTCAGACAGATCCCTTTCCTACCCCACACCTGTCCACATGTCAGACAGACCCCTTTCCCACCCCACACCTGTCCATATGTCAGACAGATCCCTTTCCCATCCCACACCTGTCCACATGTCAGACAGATCCCTTTCCTACCCCACACCTGTCCATATGTCAGACAGATCCCTTTCCTACCCCACACCTGTCCACATGTCAGACAGATCCCTTTCCCACACCTGTCCACATGTCAGACAGATCCCTGTCCCACACCTGTCCACATGTCAGACAGATCCCTTTCCTACCCCACACCTGTCCACATGTCAGACAGATACCTTTCCTACCTTTCCCACCCCACACCTGTCCACATGTCAGACAGATCCCTTTCCTACCCCACACCTGTCCATATGTCAGACAGATCCCTTTCCTACCCCACACCTGTCCACATGTCAGACAGATCCCTTTCCTACCCCACACCTGTCCACATGTCAGACAGATCCCTTTCCTACCCCACACCTGTCCACATGTCAGACAGATCCCTTTCCTACCTTTCCCACCCCACACCTGTCCATATGTCAGACAGATCCCTTTCCCACCCCACACCTGTCCACATGTCAGACAGATCCCTTTCCCACCCCACACCTGCGTAGCAGTGCAAACGTGGTTTGTCGTCCTCTCGTTTACTTTTTGTCTTTTTTCATATGTAACTCTGTGTTGTTTGTGTCGCACTGCTTTGCTTTATCTTGGCCAGGTCGCAGTTGTAAGCCTACCTGGTTAAATAAAGGTGAATCATTTCAGACACTCAGTCTATGCCCCAAACTGCACCATATTCCCTACATAGTGCCATAGGGGTCTGGTCTAAAGTAGTGCACTATATGGGGAATAGGGTTCCATTTCAGACAGTCTTTTCTCTCTGTATGGCATCAAAGGCATTGTCATGGAAATTCATACTGAGAGACTTGGTCATTTCTTCAAACAATCATCTTTATTTAACATTGATTAGTTATTGCAATAATGAGACTAGTCAACCCCACAGTATTGACTGTTGGGCCGAGCAGCCTAACTTTTACAGACAAGCAGAGTTCTTCATACAGCTGACACTAAGAATGCTTAGTCATGGCTGGTTCCACCCCTCCCATGCAGACCAAGGAGCATCATAAGTCACTCTGGGTTCATCCTGTCGTTATCTGCAGGGGGTTGTTGTCTTAACCCCCACCCTGGCTTAGTTTCCCAGTCGCAAGGATGATTTAGAGACAATGAGGGATCGTTCTACTCCTAAGCTTTCTCTAGTAAAAACACATTATTGTCTCTGTAATGCAGTCTATAACTCATTTGTCAGCTCAAGCCATCTCGGGTGACCATACGCCCAGATTATCTGCAGGGAACTAGAGTGTAGCCCATGAAAACACAGACAGAAATGTCTTCCTATTTGTTAAGTATCAATATAAAACTCTCACAGCATTACGTACCGTTTCCAATCAAACAAAGGTGGTGTATAGACCAGTGGTTGCCAACCTTTTCCCTTCTGGGGACTAAATGCTCTTATTAAGGACTTGTTTTCACGTCAAATGTAGAGTCAATGTTATCAGTGAATGTAACAGATTGAAGGCCTATCATTTCTATTGTAATGTAAAATTGCTTATAATATCATATATGTTGAGAATCGTTTGTGCCAGTGGTTATCTTTAGTGAATCAAAATGTCCTTTCTCTGTCGTCCATGGCTGTTGGTGAGCTCCATATTGATCTCCTATAGCGTTGATGTCATATCCTCTTCCTGTGCAGCGATCAGATTTGAGTATCTATCTGTCTGTCTATCTATAGATTTTCCCACTAATGGTTAAGATTAGGATTCGGGGGCCTCCTGAGTGGTGCAATGGTCTAAGGCACTGCGTCGCAGTGCTAGAGGGCGTCACTACAGACCTGGGTTCGATCCCAGGCTGTGTTGCAGCAGGATGTGTCGCAGACCCATGAGGCGGCGCACAATTGGCCCAGTGTCGTCCGGGTTAGGGGAGGGTTGTCCTTGTCCCATCGCGCACTAGCGACTCCTTGTGGCGGGCCGGGAGCAGTGCACGCTGACACGGTCGCCAGGTGTACTGTGTTTCCTCCGACACATCAGTGTGGCTGGCTTCCGGGTTAAGTGGGCGCTGTGTCAAGAAGCAGTGCGGCTTGGCTGGGTCGTGTTTCGGATGACGCGTGGCTCTCGACATTCGCCTCTCCCGAGTCCGTACCGACAAAACTAACTACCAAATGGATACCACGAAAAAGTGGTAAAAAGTTTTTATTTAAAAAAACATGTTAAAAAATAGATTAGGATTCAGGAAGGGGGAAGCTGATCCTAGATCTGTACAGACCTAGGGGACACTTCACCCTGGAGCGGGTTAACAGTCAGGGGCTAGAGGTAAGAGGTCTGGGGTCAGTCCACTTGCATGTTACGTAGCAGCAGGCCATTCTTCACCCCTCCCTGCAGCATCCTGGCGCCTAGACTACTGCCAGCCGTACCATCACTACAGAGAGATGGAGGAAGAGGAGAGATGGAGGAAGAGGAGAGATGGAGGAAGTGAGAGGGAGAGGAAGTGAGAGAGAGAGGAAGAGGAGAGAGAGAGGAAGTGAGAGAGAGAGGAAGAGGAGAGAGAGAGGAAGTGAGAGAGAGAGGAAGAGGAGAGAGAGGAAGAGGAGAGATGGAGGAAGTGAGAGAGAGAGGAAGAGGAGAGAGAGGAAGAGGAGAGAGAGAGGAAGTGAGAGAGAGAGGAAGAGGAGAGAGAGAGGAAGTGAGAGAGAGAGGAAGAGGAGAGAGAGGAAGAGGAGAGAGAGAGGAAGTGAGAGAGAGAGGAAGAGGAGAGAGAGAGGAAGTGAGAGAGAGAGGAAGAGGAGAGAGAGGAAGAGGAGAGATGGAGGAAGTGAGAGGGAGAGGAAGTGAGAGGGAGAGGAAGAGGAGAGAGAGAGGAAGTGAGAGGGAGAGGAAGTGAGAGAGAGAGGAAGTGAGAGGGAGAGGAAGAGGAGAGAGAGAGGAAGTGAGAGAGAGAGGAAGAGGAGAGAGAGAGGAAGTGAGAGAGAGAGGAAGAGGAGAGAGAGGAAGAGGAGAGAGAGAGGAAGTGAGAGAGAGAGGAAGAGGAGAGAGAGAGGAAGAGGAGAGAGAGAGGAAGTGAGAGAGAGAGGAAGAGGAGAGAGAGAGGAAGTGAGAGAGAGAGGAAGAGGAGAGAGAGAGGAAGTGAGAGAGAGAGGAAGAGGAGAGAGAGAGGAAGTGAGAGGGAGAGGAAGTGAGAGGGAGAGGAAGAGGAGAGAGAGAGGAAGTGAGAGAGAGAGGAAGAGGAGAGAGAGAGGAAGTGAGAGAGAGAGGAAGAGGAGAGAGAGAGGAAGTGAGAGAGAGAGGAAGAGGAGAGAGAGAGGAAGTGAGAGGGAGAGGAAGTGAGAGAGAGAGGAAGTGAGAGAGAGAGGAAGAGGAGAGAGAGAGGAAGTGAGAGAGAGAGGAAGAGGAGAGAGAGAGGAAGTGAGAGGGAGAGGAAGTGAGAGGGAGAGGAAGAGGAGAGAGAGAGGAAGTGAGAGAGAGAGAAAGAGGAGAGAGAGAGGAAGTGAGAGAGAGAGGAAGTGAGAGAGAGAGGAAGAGGAGAGAGAGAGGAAGTGAGAGAGAGAGGAAGAGGAGAGAGAGAGGAAGTGAGAGGGAGAGGAAGTGAGAGGGAGAGGAAGAGGAGAGAGAGAGGAAGTGAGAGAGAGAGGAAGAGGAGAGAGAGAGGAAGTGAGAGAGAGAGGAAGAGGAGAGAGAGAGGAAGTGAGAGAGAGAGGAAGAGGAGAGAGAGAGGAAGTGAGAGGGAGAGGAAGTGAGAGGGAGAGGAAGAGGAGAGAGAGAGGAAGTGAGAGAGAGAGGAAGAGGAGAGAGAGAGGAAGTGAGAGGGAGAGGAAGAGGAGAGAGAGAGAGAGAGGAGGTGGGAGAGAACATGTGTTACGTGTGGAAGTTTGTGTGTGTGTGTGTGTGTGTGTGTGTGTGTGTGTGTGTGTGTGTGACAGCAGTGCTTACAGGGGGCTGTACTTCCTCTTCTTCGGGTCTGGTGGTTCGGTGAGGAGACCTCCTTTGTCCCTCCTCTCTCCCGCTCCGCCCTCCTGCTGAGACGACCTCTGTTCCAGGTTTTGCTGAGGTTAGAGGTCAAAGAAATGGAATTTTAAATGTGTTACATGTCTGTTATTTTACTGTTTGTTCACGTCTCATGTGCTGTCAACGGTGTGACTGCCCTCTAATGCCAACTCTATAGGCTAATACAGAATAAAGACTACAGGGTTAGGAGTCAAGGTATGATCTGAAGACTGAAGGGTCACGGTAGAGCAGGGCTCTCCAACCCTGTTCCTGGAGAACTACCCTCCTGTAGGTTTACACTCCAACCCTGTTCCTGGAGAGCTACCCTCCTGTAGGTTTTAACTCCAACCCTGTTCCTGGAGAGAGACCCTCCTGTAGGTTTACACTCCAACCCTGTTCCTGGAGAGATACCCTCCTGTAGGTTTTAACTCCAACCCTGTTCCTGGAGAGAGACCCTCCTGTAGGTTTTAACTCCAACCCTGTTCCTGGAGAGATACCCTCCTGTAGGTTTTAACTCCAACCCTGTTCCTGGAGAGATACCCTCCTGTAGGTTTTAACTCCAACCCTGTTCCTGGAGAGCTACCCTCCTGTAGGTTTTAACTCCAACCCTGTTCCTGGAGAGTTACCCTCCTGTAGGTTTTAACTCCAACCCTGTTCCTGGAGATAGTCTAGAGCAACTGATTCTTAGAATTAGCTGGTTGAAGAGCTGAATCAGGTTAGTTAAAACTATGGTTGGAGTGTGGTAGACATCTGCCACTGTCAGATTAGAGCCATACGGGAGTCTTGACAGCTACCAACCCAATACCACTATCAGAGCCATAAGGGAGACTAGACTTCTACCACTATCAGATTAGAGCCATAAGGGAGACTAAACATCTACCAACCCATTACCACTATCAGATTAGAGCCAAAAGGGAGACTAGACATCTACCACCCCATTTCCACTACCAGATTAAAGCCATAAGGGAGACTTGACATCGACCAACCCAATACCACTATCAGATTAGAGCCATAAAGGAGACTAGACATCTGCCAACCCAATACCACTATCAGATTAGAGCCATACGGGAGACTAGACATCTACCAACCCAATACCACTATCAGATTAGAGCCATAAAGGAGACTAGACATCTGCCAACCCAATACAAATATCAGATTAGAGCAATAAGGGAGACTAGACATCTACCACTATCAGATTATAGCCATAAGGGAGACTAGACATCTACCACTATCAGATTAGAGCCATAAAGGAGACTAGACATCTGCCACTATCAGATTAGAGCCATAAGGGAGACTAGACATATTCCATTTCCACTATCAGATTAGAGCCATAATGGAGACCTGACATCTCCCACCCCATTACAACTATCAGATTAGAGCCATAAGGGAGACTAGACATCTACTACTATCAGATTAGAGCCATACGGGAGACTAGACATCTCCCACCCCATTACCACTATAATTTTAGCCACAGGGGAGTCTAGACATCTACCACTATCAGATTAGAGCCATATGTGAGACTAGACATCTACCACCCCATTACCACAATCAGATTAGAGACATAAGGGAGACTTGACATTTACCAACCCAATACCACTATCAGATTAGAGCCATAAAGGAGCATAGACATCTCCCACCCCATTAACACAATCAGATTAGAGCCATACGGGAGTCTTGACATATACAACTATCAGATTAGAGCCAAAAGGGAGTCTTGACATATACAAATATCAGATTAGAGCCAAAAGGGAGACTTGACATCTACCACTATCAGATTAGAGCCATAGAGGAGTCTTGACATCTACCAACCCAATACCACTATCAGATTAGAGCCATAAAGGAGACTAGACATCTGCCACTATCAGATTATAGCCATAATGGAGCCTAGACATCTACCACTATCAGATTAGAGCCATAAGGGAGACTAGACATCTACCACCCCATTACCACTATCAGATTAGAGCCATACGGGAGTCTTGACAGCTACCAACCCAATACCACTATCAGATTAGAGCCATAAGGGAGTCTTGACATCTACCACCCCACTACCACTATCAGATTAGAGCCATAAAGGAGACTAGACATCTACCACCCCATTTCCACTATCAGATTAGAGCCATAAAGGAGACTAGACATCTACCACTATCAGATTAGAGCCATAAGGGAGTCTTGACATCTACCACCCCACTACCACTATCAGATTAGAGCCATAAAGGAGACTAGACATCTACCGCCCCATTTCCACTATCAGATTAGAGCCATAAAGGAGACTAGACATCTGCCACTATCAGATTAGAGCCATATGTGAGACTAGACATCTACCACCCCATTACCACTATCAGATTAGAGCCATAAGGGAGACTTGACATTTACCAACCCAATACCACTATCAGATTAGAGCCATAAGGGATAATTGACATCTACCAATATCAGATTAGAGCCATAAAGGAGACTAGACATCAACCATCCACTACCACTATCAGATTAGAGCCATAAAGGAGACTAGACATCTACCACTTTCAGATTATAGCCATAAGGGAGCCTAGACATCTACCACTATCAGATTAGAGCCATAAGTGAGACTAGACATTTACCACCCCATTACCAATATCAGATTAGAGCCATAAAGGAGACTAGACATCTCCCACCCCATTACACCTATCATTTTAGCCATAAGGGAGACTAGACATCTACCACTATCAGATTAGAGCCATATGTGAGACTAGACATTTACCACCCCATTACCAATATCAGATTAGAGCCATAAAGGAGACTAGACATCTACCACTATCAGATTAGAGCCATAAGGGAGACTAGACATCTACCACCCCATTACCACTATCAGATTAGAGCCATAAAGGAGACTAGACATCTACCACTATCAGATTAGAGCCATAAGGGAGACTAGACATCTACCACCCCATTACCAATATCAGATTAGAGCCATAAAGGAGACTAGACATCTACCACTATCAGATTAGAGCCATAAGGGAGACTAGACATCTATCACCCCATTACCACTATCAGATTAGAGCCATACGGGAGTCTTGACAGCTACCAACCCAATACCACTATCAGATTAGAGCCATAAAGGAGACTAGACATCTGCCACTATCAGATTAGAGCCATAAGGGACACTAGACATATACCATTCCATTTCCACTATCAGATTAGAGCCATAAGGGACACTAGACATCTACCAACCCAATACCACCATCAGATTAGAGCCATAAGGGACACTAGACATATACTATTCCATTTCCAATTTCAGATTAGAGCCATAAGGGACACTTGACATCTACCAACCCAATACCACTATCAGATTAGAGCCATAAAGGAGACTAGACATCTACCAACCCAATGCAAATATCAGATTAGAGCCATACAGGAGACTAGACATCAACCACTATCAGATTAGAGCCATAAAGGAGACTAGACATCTCCCACCCCATTACAACTATCTGATTAGAGCCATAAGGGAGACTAGACATCTACCACTATCAGATTAGAGCCATATGGGAGACTAGACATCTCCGACCCCATTACCACTATCATCTTAGCCATAAGGGAGACTAAACATCTACCACTATCAGATTAGAGCCATAAAGGAGACTAGACATCAACCACCCACTACCACTATCAGATTAGAGCCATAAAGGAGACTAGACATCTACCACCCCATTACAACTATCAGATTAGAGCCATAAAGGAGACGAGACATCTCCCACTTTCAGATTATAGCCATAAGGGAGCCTAGACATCTACCACCCCATTACCAATATCAGATTAGAGCCATAAAGGAGACTAGACATCTACCACTATCAGATTAGAGCCATAAGGGAGACTAGACATCTACCAACCCAATACCACTATCAGATTAGAGCCATAAAGGAGATTAGACATCTACCACCCCAATACCACTATCAGATTAGAGCTATAAAGGAGACTAGACATCTACCACCCCATTTCCACTATCAGATTAGAGCCATAAGGGAGACTTGACATCTACCAACCCAATACCACTATGAGATTAGAGCCATAAAGGAGACTAGACATCTGCCACTATCAGATTAGAGCCATAAGGGAGTCTTGACATCTACCAACCCAATACCACTATCAGATTAGAGCCATAAAGGAGACTAGACATCTCCCACCCCATTACAACTATCTGATTAGAGCCATAAGGGAGTCTTGACATCTACCAACCCAATTCCACTATCAGATTAGAGCCATAAGGGAGACTTGACATTTACCAACCCAATACCACTATCAGATTAGAGCCATAAGGGATAATTGACATCTAACACTATCAGATTAGAGCCATAAAGGAGACTAGACATCAACCATCCACTACCACTATCAGATTAGAGCCATAAAGGAGACTAGACATCTACCACTATCAGATTAGAGCCATAACGGAGACTTGACAGCAACCAACCCAATACCACTATCAGATTAGAGCCATAAAGGAGACTAGACATCTACCAACCCAATGCAAATATCAGATTAGAGCCATACAGGAGACTAGACATCAACCACTATCAGATTAGAGCCATAAAGGAGACTAGACATCTCCCACCCCATTACAACTATCTGATTAGAGCCATAAGGGAGACTAGACATCTACCACTATCAGATTAGAGCCATAGGGGAGACTAGACATCTCCGACCCCATTACCACTATCATTTTAGCCATAAGGGAGACTAGACATCTACCACTATCAGATTAGAGCCATATGTGAGACTAGACATCTACCAACCCAATGCAAATATCAGATTAGAGCCATAAAGGAGACTAGACATCAACCATCCACTACCACTATCAGATTAGAGCCATAAAGGAGACTAGACATCTACCACTATCAGATTAGAGCCATAAAGGAGACTAGACATCTACCACCCCATTACAACTATCAGATTAGGGCCATAAAGGAGACTAGACATCTACCACTTTCAGATTATAGCCATAAGGGAGCCTAGACATCTACCACTATCAGATTAGAGCCATAAAGGAGACTAGACATCTCCCACCCCATTCCACCTATCATTTTAGCCATGAGGGAGACTAGACATCTACCACAATCAGATTAGAGCCATATGTGAGACTAGACATCTACCACCCCATTACCAATATCAGATTAGAGCCATAAAGGAGACTAGACATCTACCACTATCAGATTAGAGCCATAAGGGAGACTAGACATATACCACTATCAGATTAGAGCCATAAGGGAGACTAGACATCTATCACCCCATTACCACTATCAGATTAGAGCCATACGGGAGTCTTGACAGCTACCAACCCAATACCACTATCAGATTAGAGCCATAAAGGAGACTAGACATCTACCACTATCAGATTAGAGCCATAAGGGAGACTAGACATCTCCCACCCCATTACACCTATCATTTAAGCCATAAGGGAGACTAGACATCTACCACAATCAGATTAGAGCCATATGTGAGACTAGACATCTACCACCCCATTACCACTATCAGATTAGAGCCATACGGGAGTCTTGACATTTACCAACCCAATACCACTATCAGATTAGAGCCATAAGGGATAATTGACATCTACCACTATCAGATTAGAGCCATAAGGGAGACTAGACATCTACCAACCCAATACCACTATCAGATTAGAGCCATACGGGAGACTAGACATCTACCACTATCAGATTAGAGCCAGAAGGGAGACTAGACATATACCATTCCATTTCCACTATCAGATTAGAGCCAAAGGTGAAACTAGACATCTACCACCTCAATACCACTATCAGATTAGAGCCATAAAGGAGATTAGACATCTACCACCCCAATACCACTATCAGATTAGAGCCATAAAGGAGACTAGACATCTACCACCCCATTTCCACTATCAGATTAGAGCCATAAGGGAGACTTGACATCTACCAACCCAATACCACTATGAGATTAGAGCCATAAAGGAGACTAGACATCTGCCACTATCAGATTAGAGCCATAAGGGAGTCTTGACATCTACCAACCCAATACCACTATCAGATTAGAGCCATAAAGGAGACTAGACATCTGCCACTATCAGATTAGAGCCATAAGGGACACTAGACATATACCATTCCAATACCACTATCAGATTAGAGCCATAAAGGAGACTAGACATCTGCCACTATCAGATTAGAGCCATAAAGGAGACTAGACATCTACGAACCCAATACAAATATCAGATTAGAGCCATAAAGGAGACTAGACATCTACCAACCCATTACCACTATAAGATTAAAGCCATAAAGGAGAATTGACATTTACCAACCCAATACCACTATCAGATTAGAGCCATAAGGGATAATTGACATCTACCACTATCAGATTAGAGCCATAAAGGAGACTAGACATCTACCACCCATTTAACACTATCAGATTAGAGCCATAAGGGAGACTAGACATCTACCACCCCATTACCACTATCAGATTAGAGCCATACGGGAGTCTTGACAGCTACCACCCCATTACCACTATCAGATTAGAGCCATAAGGGAGTCTTGACAGCTACCAACCCAATACCACTATCAGATTAGAGCCATAAAGGAGACTAGACATCTACCACTATCAGATTAGAGCCATAAAGGAGACTAGACATCTACCACTATCAGATTAGAGCCATAAAGGAGACTAGACATCTACCACTATCAGATTAGAGCCATAAGGGATATTTGAAATCTACCACTATCAGATTAGAGCCATAAAGGAGACTAGACATCTACCACTATCAGATTAGAGCCATAAAGGAGACTAGACATCTCCGACCCCATTACCACTATCAGATTAGAGCCATAAGGGACTCTTGACAGCTACCAACCCAAAACCACTATCAGATTAGAGCCATAAAGGAGATTAGACATCTACCAACCCACTACCACTATCAGATTAGAGCCATAAGGGAGTCTTGACATCTACCAACCCAATACCACTATCAGATTATAGCCATAAATGAGACTAGACATCTACCACTATCAGATTAGAGCCATAAGAGAGACTAGACATCTACCACCCATTTACCACTATCAGATTAGAGCCATAAAGGAGACTAGACATCTGCCACTATCCGATTAGAGCCATAAGGGACACTAGACATCTACCACCCCAATTCCACTATCAGATTAGAGCCATAAAGGAGACTAGACATCTACCAACCCAATACCACTATCAGATTAGAGCCATAATGGAGACTAGACATCAACCATCCCACTACCACTATCAGATTAGAGCCATAAAGGAAACTAGACATCTACCACTATCAGATTAGAGCCATAAAGGAAACTAGACATCTACCACTATCAGATTAGAGCCATATGTGAGACTAGACATCTACCACCCCAATACCACTATCAGATTAGAGCCATACGGGAGACTAGACATCTACCACTATCAGATTAGAGCCATAAAGGAGACTAGACATCTACCACTATCAGATTAGAGCCATACGGGAGACTAGACATCTACCAACCCAATACCACTATCAGATTAGAGCCATACGGGAGACTAGACATCTACCACTATCAGATTAGAGCCATAAAGGAGACTAGACATCTACCACTATCAGATTAGAGCCATACGGGAGACTAGACATCTACCAACCCAATACCACTATCAGATTAGAGCCATACGGGAGACTAGACATCTACCAACCCAATACCACTATCAGATTAGAGCCATACGGGAGACTAGACATCTACCAACCCAATACCACTATCAGATTCGAGCCATAAGGGAGACATCTACCAACCCAATACCACCTCGCTACATGCATAGGTGTGTTATAAGGTGTGTTATAAGGACCTTGTGTAGCTCAGAGAGCTGCTGGTGTCGTATGAGAGCTTCCTTGTTGGGGAACTGTCTCCTACACAGAAGACAGGCTAGCTTAGCCCAGTCTGTCATCCTCTCATCCTTCTCTCCTCCCTCCTCTCCCTCGCTGTCCGTCTCTCCATTGTAGGCCGGCACCAAACCCTGCACCTGAGGAGGGGAGCGCTACAGAGAGAGAGAGAGAGAGAGAAAAAACAGAGGTTATGAGATATGGCAGAGAAAGAAAAAGAGGGGAAACAGTGGAAGAGAGAGAAAGAGAGAGAGAAAGAGAGAGAGAGACACACAGAGAGAGAGAGAGAGAGAGACAGAGAGACATAGAGAGACACACAGAGAGAGAGACAGAGAGAGAGACACACAGAGAGACAGAGAGAGACACACAGAGAGAGAGACAGAGAGAGAGAAAGAGAGAGAGAGACACACACAGAGAGACATAGAGAGACACACAGAGAGAGAGACAGAGAGAGAGACACACACAGAGAGACATAGAGAGACACACAGAGAGAGAGACAGAGAGAGAGACACACAGAGAGAGAGAGACACACAGAGAGAGAGAGAGAGAGAGAGAGAGAGAGAGAGAGACACACAGAGAGAGAGAGAGAGAGAGAGACAGAGAGATACACAGAGAGAGAGGGGGTGTACCTCTGTGTGTCTGAGCTGGTCCAGGATGATCTGAGCTTTTTCAGACAACGCCCCCTACAGGCCACAGACAAGAAAAGTCACTGGGACTGGCTGTGTGTGTGTGTGTGTGTGTGTGTGTGTGTGTGTGTGTGTGTGTGTGTGTGTGTGTGTTACCTTCTTCTCCAGGACAGCATATCCGGCGTCTGCGCTGGCGGACTCTCTGCGGTCGTCAAGGCGACCGTGTCCAGGCGCCACGGTGTAACCAGGGGAAAGAGCCATAGAGGTCACAGGGGTCACGGAGGAGGAAGAGGAGGAAGAGGAGAGAGAGCGAACGTTCTCCTTCTGTCTGTTCAGACTCTTAGCCCAGCGCTCCATGTCCTTCGCTATCTGAGAACACACAACGCAGCTTAGTGTGTGTGTTCGCGCCTGCATATGTGTGAATGTGGTGTGTGTACAGTGTGGTGTGTAGTGTGTTTATGGTGTGTGTACAGTGTGGTGTGTAGTGTGTTTATGGTGTGTGTACAGTGTGGTGTGTAGTGTGTTTATGGTGTGTGTACAGTGTGGTGTGTAGTGTGTTTATGGTGTGTGTACGGTGTGTTTATGGTGTGTGTATAGTGTGGTGTGTTTATGGTGTGTTTATGGTGTGTTTATGGTGTGTGTGGTGTGTGGTGTGTTTATGGTGTGTGTGTGGTGTGTTTATGGTGTGTGTGGTGTGTAGTGTGTTTATGGTGTGTGTACAGTGTGTTTATGGTGTGTGTACAGTGTGGTGTGTTTATGGTGTGTTTATGGTGTGTTTATGGTGTGTGTGGTGTGTGGTGTGTTTATGGTGTGTGTGTGGTGTGTGTGTGTGGTGTGTGTACGGTGTGTGTGTGTGGTGTGTTTATGGTGTGTGTACAGTGTGGTGTGTGTGTGTGGTGTGTTTATGGTGTGTGTACGGTGTGTGTGTGGTGTGTGTACGGTGTGTGTGTGGTGTGTGTACGGTGTGTGTACGGTGTGTGTGTGGTGTGTGTGCGTTGTGTGTGTGGTGTGTTTATGGTGTGTGTGTGTGGTGTGTTTATGGTGTGTGTGTGGTGTGTTTATGGTGTGTGTACGTTGTGTGTTTATGGTGTGTGTGGTGTGTGTGTGGTGTGTGTGTGGTGTGTGTGTGGTGTGTGTACGGTGTGTGTACGGTGTGTGTGTGGTGTGTGTGCGTTGTGTGTGTGGTGTGTTTATGGTGTGTGTGTGTGGTGTGTGTTTATGGTGTGTGTGGTGTGTGTGTGGTGTGTGTACGGTGTGTGTGGTGTGTGTGTGTGTGGTGTGTGTACGGTGTGTGTGTGGTGTGTGTGCGGTGTGTGTACGGTGTGTGTGCGGTGTGTGTACGGTGTGTGTACGGTGTGTGTGTGTGGTGTGTGTGGTGTGTGTACGGTGTGTGTGCGGTGTGTGTACGGTGTGTGTACGGTGTGTGTGTGTGGTGTGTGTACGGCGTGTGTGGTGTGTGTACGGTGTGTGTGCGGTGTGTGTACGGTGTGTGTGGTGTGTGTGTTGTGTGTACGGTGTGTGTGTGGTGTGTTTATGGTGTGTGTGCGGTGTGTGTACAGTGTGTGTGCGGTGTGTGTACGGTGTGTGTGTGGTGTGTGTACAGTGTGTGTGTGGTGTGTGTACGGTGTGTGTGTGGTGTGTTTATGGTGTGTGTGCGGTGTGTGTACGGTGTGTGTGTGGTGTGTTTATGGTGTGTGTGCGGTGTGTGTACAGTGTGTGTGTGGTGTGTTTATGGTGTGTGTGCGGTGTGTGTACAGTGTGTGTGTGGTGTGTGTACGGTGTGTGTGGTGTGTGTGTGTGTGGTGTGTGTACGGTGTGTGTGTGGTGTGTGTACAGTGTGTGTACGGTGTGTGTGCGGTGTGTGTACGGTGTGTGTGGTGTGTGTGTTGTGTGTACGGTGTGTGTGTGGTGTGTTTATGGTGTGTGTGCGGTGTGTGTACAGTGTGTGTACGGTGTGTGTACGGTGTGTGTGTGGTGTGTTTATGGTGTGTGTACGGTGTGTGTACGGTGTGTGTGGTGTGTGTGTTGTGTGTACGGTGTGTGTGTGGTGTGTTTATGGTGTGTGTGTGTTGTGTGTACAGTGTGTGTGTGGTGTGTTTATGGTGTGTGTGTGTTGTGTGTACAGTGTGTGTGTGGTGTGTTTATGGTGTGTGTGCCGTGTGTGTACAGTGTGTGTGTGGTGTGTTTATGGTGTGTGTGCGGTGTGTGTACAGTGTGTGTGTGGTGTGTTTATGGTGTGTGTGCCGTGTGTGTACAGTGTGTGTGCGGTGTGTGTACAGTGTGTGTGTGGTGTGTGTACGGTGTGTGTGTGGTGTGTTTATGGTGTGTGTGTGGTGTGTGTACAGTGTGTGTTACCTGTTGTGCGGTCTTGTTTTTGGGCTTGTCTTTCTTCTCCTTGCCTCCGAGGGCAGCAGAGGGGGGGTTGGAGGGGGCGGGGTTATCACCGGGGGCAACGACAGCCTCAGTTGATTGGGCGGGAGCTGGAATATATGTCTGCTTCTCTCCGTCCCAGTACATATACTGCTGAGTGACCCTGTTATAGTAGTACTAGAGACAGAGACAGGGGAGGGAGGGGGGGAGGGAGAGGGAGGAGAGGAGGAGCGTGGGGAGAGGGAGGGGGGTAGGGGGGTAGGGGGAGAGAGGAGGGAGAGAGAGAAGCGAGGGAGGGGGAGACAGGAGTGAGGGAGGGGGGTGAGACGGGGGAGAGAGAGAGGGGAGGAGGAAGAGATGGAGAGATTAGATAATATTTTTACTGCCAAGTGTAACCGAGTTGAGTTGGTTAAACTCACTCAAGTTGAGATATACAATCAAGATATACCGTCGAGATATACCGTCGTGATATACCGTCGAGATATACCGTCGAGATATACCGTCGAGATACACCGTCGAGATATACCGTCCAGATATACCGTCGAGATATACCGTCGAGATATACCGTCGTGATATACCGTCGAGATATACCGTCGAGATATACCGTCGTGATATACCGTCCAGATATACCGTCGAGATATACCGTCGTGATATACCGTCCAGATATACCGTCGTGATATACCGTCGAGATATACCGTCGTGATATACCGTCGAGATATACCGTCGAGATATACCGTCGTGATATACCGTCCAGATATACCGTCGAGATATACCGTCGAGATATACCGTCGAGATATACCGTCGAGATATACCGTCGTGATATACCGGCGAGATATACCGTTGAGATATACCGTCGTGATATACCGTCGAGATATACCGTCGTGATATACCGGCGAGATATACCGTCGAGATATACCGTCGGGATACACCGTCGGGATATATCGTCGTGATATACCGTCGTGATATACCGGCGTGATATACCGTCGAGATATACCGTCGGGATATACCGTCGTGATATACCGTCGTGATATACCGTCGTGATATACCGTCGAGATATACCGTCGAGATACACCGTCGAGATACACCGTCGAGATACACCGTCGTGATATACCGTCGAGATATACCGTCGTGATATACCGCCGAGATATACCGTCGTGATATACCGTCGTGATATACCGTCGAGATATACCGTCGGGATATACAATCAAGATATACCGTCGAGATATACCGTCGTGATATACCGTCGTGATATACCGTCGAGATATACCGTCGTGATATACCGTCGAGATATACCGTCGATATACCGTCGAGATATACCGTCGGGATATACAATCAAGATACACCGTCGGGATATAAAATCAAGATATACCGTCGAGATATACCGTCGAGATATACCGTCGAGATATACCGTCGAGATATACCGTCGAGATATACCGTCGAGATATACCGTCAAGATATACCGTCGGGATATACAATCAAGATATACCGTCGTGATATACCGTCGAGATATACCGTCCAGATATACCGTCGAGATATACCGTCGAGATATACCGTCGTGATATACCGTCGAGATACACGGTCGGGCGGCAGCATGTTGCCAGTTACATATTCAGGCATCAAACATTGCAACTGGCCTGTGAGTTGAACCAATTAACCAGACAGTGAGGGGTGTGTTATCTGTGAGTTGAACCAATTAACCAGACAGTGAGGGGTGTGTTATCTGTGAGTTAGTTGGGGTCGTAGTAGAGTCCAGATAGAGGGTCGTAGTAGAGTCCAGTTAGAGGGTCGTAGTAGAGTCCAGTTAGAGGGTCGTAGTAGAGTCCAGATAGAGGGTCGTAGTAGAGTCCAGATAGAGGGTCGTAGTAGAGTCCAGATAGAGGGTCGTAGTAGAGTCCAGAAAGAGGGTCGTAGTAGAGTCCAGTTAGAGGGTCGTAGTAGAGTCCAGATAGAGGGTCGTAGTAGAGTCCAGATAGAGGGTCGTAGTAGAGTCCAGATAGAGGGTCTGAGTAGAGTCCAGATAGAGGGTCGTAGTAGAGTCCAGAGTAGAGTCCAGATAGAGGGTCGTAGTAGAGTCCAGATAGAGGGTCGTAGTAGAGTCCAGATAGAGGGTCGTAGTAGAGTCCAGACAGAGGGTCGTAGTAGAGTCCAGATAGAGGGTCGTAGTAGAGTCCAGATAGAGGGTCGTTGTAGAGTCCAGATAGAGGGTCGTAGTAGAGTCCAGATAGAGGGTCGTAGTAGAGTCCAGATAGAGGGTCTGAGTAGAGTCCAGATAGAGGGTCGTAGTAGAGTCCAGATAGAGGGTCGTAGTAGAGTCCAGATAGAGAGTCTGAGTAGAGTCCAGTTAGAGGGTCGTAGTAGAGTCCAGTTAGAGGGTCGTAGTAGAGTCCAGATAGAGGGTCGTAGTAGAGTCCAGATAGAGGGTCGTAGTAGAGTCCAGATAGAGGGTCGTAGTAGAGTCCAGTTAGAGGGTCTGAGTAGAGTCCGGTTAGAGGGTCGTAGTAGAGTCCGGTTAGAGGGTCGTAGTAGAGTCCGGATAGAGGGTCGTAGTAGAGTCCGGATAGAGGGTCGTAGTAGAGTCCAGTTAGAGGGTCTGAGTAGAGTCCAGATAGAGGGTCGTAGTAGAGTCCAGACAGAGGGTCGTAGTAGAGTCCAGACAGAGGGTCGTAGTAGAGTCCAGTTAGAGGGTCGTAGTAGAGTCCAGTTAGAGGGTCGTAGTAGAGTCCAGTTAGAGGGTCGTAGTAGAGTCCAGTTAGAGGGTCGTAGTAGAGTCCAGTTAGAGGGTCGTAGTAGAGTCCAGACAGAGGGTCGTAGTAGAGTCCAGACAGAGGGTCGTAGTAGAGTCCAGACAGAGGGTCGTAGTAGAGTCCAGATAGAGGGTCTGAGTAGAGTCCAGATAGAGGGTCGTAGTAGAGTCCAGATAGAGGGTCGTAGTAGAGTCCAGATAGAGGGTCGTAGTAGAGTCCAGATAGAGGGTCGTAGTAGAGTCCAGATAGAGGGTCGTAGTAGAGTCCAGATAGAGGGTCGTAGTAGAGTCCAGATAGAGGGTCGTAGTAGAGTCCAGATAGAGGGTCGTAGTAGAGTCCAGATAGAGGGTCGTAGTAGAGTCCAGATAGAGGGTCGTAGTAGAGTCCAGATAGAGGGTCGTAGTAGAGTCCAGATAGAGGGTCGTAGTAGAGTCCAGATAGAGGGTCGTAGTAGAGTCCAGATAGAGGGTCGTAGTAGAGTCCAGATAGAGGGTCGTAGTAGAGTCCAGATAGAGGGTTGTAGTAGAGTCCAGATAGAGGGTCGTAGTAGAGTCCAGATAGAGGGTCTGAGTAGAGTCCAGATAGAGGGTCGTAGTAGAGGGTCGTAGTAGAGTCCAGATAGAGGGTCGTAGTAGAGTCCAGATAGAGGGTCTGAGTAGAGTCCAGATAGAGGGTCTGAGTAGAGTCCAGATAGAGGGTCGTAGTAGAGGGTCGTAGTAGAGTCCAGATAGAGGGTCGTAGTAGAGTCCAGATAGAGGGTCGTAGTAGAGTCCAGATAGAGGGTCGTAGTAGAGTCCAGATAGAGGGTCGTAGTAGAGTCCAGACAGAGGGTCGTAGTAGAGTCCAGATAGAGGGTCGTAGTAGAGTCCAGATAGAGGGTCTGAGTAGAGTCCAGTTAGAGGGTCTGAGTAGAGTCCAGATAGAGGGTCGTAGTAGAGTCCAGATAGAGGGTCGTAGTAGAGTCCAGTTAGAGGGTCTGAGTAGAGTCCAGACAGAGGGTCGTAGTAGAGTCCAGATAGAGGGTCGTAGTAGAGTCTAGATAGAGGGTCGTAGTAGAGTCCAGTTAGAGGGTCGTAGTAGAGTCCAGTTAGAGGGTCGTAGTAGAGTCCAGATAGAGGGTCGTAGTAGAGTCTAGTTAGAGGGTCGTAGTAGAGTCTAGATAGAGGGTCTTAGTAGAGTCCAGTTAGAGGGTCGTAGTAGAGTCCAGTTAGAGGGTCTGAGTAGAGTCCAGACAGAGGGTCGTAGTAGAGTCCAGATAGAGGGTCGTAGTAGAGTCCAGTTAGAGGGTCTGAGTAGAGTCCAGTTAGAGGGTCTGAGTAGAGTCCAGTTAGAGGGTCGTAGTAGAGTCCAGATAGAGGGTCGTAGTAGAGTTCAGTTAGAGGGTCGTAGTAGAGTCCAGTTAGAGGGTCGTAGTAGAGTCCAGATAGAGGGTCGTAGTAGAGTCCAGTTAGAGGGTCGTAGTAGGGTCCAGTTAGAGGGTCGTAGTAGAGTCCAGATAGAGGGTCGTAGTAGAGTCCAGTTAGAGGGTCGTAGTAGGGTC